>NW_024057702.1:10000-57500 GCF_016432855.1 Salvelinus namaycush | reverse complement strand
TACTGTTTTGTCTCTAAGAGCTGGGGTTAAGGTTAGGGTTACTGTCAGGCCTACTGTACCTCTGCAAGCGCGGATGGTGGTGTTGAGGTAGTACTGATGGGCACAGCTGTCGTACTGGCACTCCCCGAACATCAGAACCTTGCCCGGGTCACGGCACGACGTACACACTCCTCCCATCTCACAGGACAGACACTGGCTGCCACACGCTGAAAGACACAGTATATCATGATGTTAAAGATGGAGATGAAGAGACAGGGTCCATATGCAAAAACCCCAGCAGACACTGTGGCAATAAACAATGATAGCCTGGTAAATGTAGTCTACAGTTCTGTAAAAACTGGGTGGAGGCAGAAAGCACTTTTTACCTCTGCAGCGTCTGTCTCCTTCGGCATAGTAACCCAGCGGGCAGGTGGGGGCACACAGCCCTGAGGTCAACAGAAAGCTGGGGGCGGGACAGGAAGTACAGGACAGAGGCCCCTCCCCACTGCAGCCCTCACAGGAAGCATGGCATCCTGGGAGAAATAAACAGGAATGTAACTGAATTAACAAGCAACAAAACAGCTTAAACATAAACTAAGCAATGACTGGAATGCAATGTAATGATTACATGTATTGGCAGGAATTAAACCATGCAGAAAAACAAGAAGATGGGATGTAGTGAAGCCGGTTTATTGTTGACGTTTCAGCTCTTTCTCAAGACCAGTCTCTATAAACCATGTAGACAAATGTGTAGCATTTTGGGATTTCTGAGAGTTTTACAGAACAATGAAATGCATAAACAGCATACACAATTATATCATTCCAATGTATGGAAGGATAAATATAATCTAACACCAGCCTTTTCCAGGTTAAATAAAACCTAACACCAGCCTTTTCCAGGTTTAAAAAAATCTAACACCAGCCTTTTCCAGGTTAAATAAAACCTGACACCAGCCTTTTCCAGGTTAAATATAATCTAACACCAGCCTTTTCCAGGTTAAATATAATCTAGCACCAGCCTTTCCAGGTTAAATATAATCTAACACCAGCCTTTTCCAGGTTAAATATAATCTAGCACCAGCCTTTCCAGGTTAAATATAATCTAACACCAGCCTTTCCAGGTTAAATATAATCTAACACCAGCCTTTCCAGGTTAAATATAATCTAACACCAGCCTTTTCCAGGTTAAATATAATCTAACACCAGCCTTTTCCAGGTTAAATATAATCTGACACCAGCCTTTTCCAGGTTAAATATAATCTAGCACCAGCCTTTCCAGGTTAAATATAATCTAACACCAGCCTTTCCAGGTCAAATATAATCTAACACCAGCCTTTTCCAGGTTAAATAAAATCTAACACCAGCCTTTTCCAGGTTAAATATAATCTAACACCAGCCTTTTCCAGGTTAAATATAATCTAACACCAGCCTTTTCCAGGTAAATAAAACCTAACACCAGCCTTTTCCAGTTAAATATAATCTAACACCAGCCTTTTCCAGGTTAAATATAATCTAACACCAGCCTTTTCCAGGTTAAATACAATCTAACACCAGCCTTTTCCAGGTTAAATAAAATCTGACACCAGCCTTTTCCAGGTTAAATATAATCTAACACCAGCCTTTTCCAGGTTAAATACAATCTGACACCAGCCTTTTCCAGGTTAAATATAATCTAGCACCAGCCTTTCCAGGTTAAATATAATCTAACACCAGCCTTTTCCAGGTTAAATATAATCTAACACCAGCCTTTTCCAGGTAAATAAAACCTAACACCAGCCTTTTCCAGTTAAATATAATCTAACACCAGCCTTTTCCAGGTTAAATATAATCTAACACCAGCCTTTTCCAGGTTAAATACAATCTAACACCAGCCTTTTCCAGGTTAAATAAAATCTGACACCAGCCTTTTCCAGGTTAAATATAATCTAACACCAGCCTTTTCCAGGTTAAATACAATCTGACACCAGCCTTTTCCAGGTTAAGTCAAATCTGACACCAGCCTTTTCCAGGTTAAATAAAACCTAACACCAGCCTTATCCAGGTTAAATAAAACCTAACACCAGCCTTTTCCAGGTTAAATAAAACCTAACACCAGCCTTTTCCAGGTTAAATAAAACCTAACACCAGCCTTTTCCAGGTTAAATAAAACCTAACACCAGCCTTTTCCAGGTTAAATAAAACCTAACACCAGCCTTTTCCAGGTTAAATAAAACCTAACACCAGCCTTATCCAGGTTAAATAAAACCTAACACCAGCCTTTTACAGGTTAAATAAAACCTAACACCAGCCTTTTCCAGGTTAAATAAAACCTAACACCAGCCTTTTCCAGGTTAAATAAAACCTAACACCAGCCTTATCCAGGTTAAATAAAACCTAACACCAGCCTTTTCCAGGTTAAATAAAACCAATACATCAAGAGCTGACAGGTGTGATTTGGGACTTCTATTGGAGAGGCAGTCTGTTCATATCTTCACACTAAACCATCTCTGTTAATATAATTGTTCTCAACTTCCTCTATTGTCTTTGGTGTTTCTATCTGACAACACAGAGCATCTGTATTCTCCTCTGACAAGTCCTTCCCTTGTTAACACATGTTCCATGGTACATGAATATACCTTGTGGTGTAGCGACTGCTACCACCCAGAGACACATCTCCTATTGACAGAATACTACACGGATAAAGGAAAATGCAACATCCCATATCTCTCTCTCATCCCATCTCTCTCTCTCCCTCCCCCAACTCCCCCCCTCTCCCTCTTCCCCCTCCTTTCCTCCATCTCCCTCCCCCTCTCTCTCCCAACTCCCCCCTCTCCCTCTTCCCCCTCCTGTCCTCCATCTCCCTCCCCCTCTCTCTCCCAACTCCCCCCTCTCCCTCTTCCCCCTCCTGTCCTCCATCTCCCTCCCCCTCTCTCTCCCAACTCCCCCCCTCTCCCTCTCCCTCTTTCCCCTCCTTTCCTCCCTCTCCCTCTTCCCCCTCCTTTCCTCCCTCTCCCTCCCCCTCTCTCTCTTCCCCCTCCTTTCCTCCCTCTCCCTCCCCCTCTCTCTCTCTCTTTCTCTCCCTTTCCCTCTCAATCCCTCTGGCCTAGGTGTGTAGTGATTACAAACATTCATTATATGTGTGTGTGTGTCTGTTGGCATGCTTGCGTGTGAAATATAACTTACTCTTGCAGGCCCCGTGCCAGGGGTAGTGGCCGAGGGGACAGCGGGTGACACAGTGGTCTTCTAGCAACAGGGTCCTGACAGCCTTACACCACAGACACACACTGCCCACGCCCGTTTGTAGGTCCGCTGCACAGCGCAGGCAATCACTGTTGCATTCTGGGAACAGAGAGGGCAAAGGTCACACACAGCAGCTTACAAAAGGGGTCCCTCAAGGTTCAATTTTAGGGCCGCTCCTGTTTACACTGTATATTCATGATATTGGATTGATGACACCGATTAGTGTTAAAAACACTACACAGACTTCAGACCTGAGTCTAGCTAGGACCACACCACCTTACTCCAGCACAAATAGGGCTTTATCATACCCCTGTCACCACTATTACCACTATCACCACTATCACCACTATCACCCCTATCACCACTATCACCACAACTACCACTATCACCACTATCACCACTATCACAACTATCACCCCTATCACCACTATCACCACAACTACCACTATCACCACTATCACCCCTATCACCCCTGTCGCCCCTATCACAACTATCACCACTATCACCCCTGTCACCACAATTCCCCCTATCACCCCTATCACCCCTATCACCCCTGTCACCACAATTCCCCCTATCACCCATATCACCACTATCACCCCTGTCACCACAATTCCCCCTATCACCCCTATAAACACTATCACCCCTATCACCCATATAAACACTATCACCCCTATAAACACTATCACCCCTATAAACACTATCACCCCTATAAACACTATTAACCCTATAAACACTATCACCCCTATCACCCCTATAAACACTATCAACCCTATAAACACTATCAACCCTATAAACACTATCACCCCTATAAACACTATCAACCCTATAAACACTATCAACCCTATAAACACTATCAACCCTATAAAAACTATCAACCCTATAAACACTATCACCTCTATCACCCCTATAAACACTATCAACCCTATAAACACTATCACCCCTATAAAAACTATCAACCCTATAAACACTATCAACCCTATAAACACTATCAACCTTATAAACACTATCACCCCTATAAAAACTATCAACCCTATAAACACTATCAACCCTATAAACACTATCACCCCTATAAACACTATCAACCCTATAAACACTATCACCCCTATAAACACTATCAACCCTATAAACACTATCACCCCTATAAACACTATCAACCCTATAAACACTATCAACCCTATAAACACTATCACCCCTATCAACCCTATAAACACTATCAACCCTATAAACACTATCACCCCTATAAAAACTATCAACCCTATAAACACTATCAACCCTATAAACACTATCACCCCTATAAACACTATCACCCCTATCAACCCTATAAACACTATCACCCCTATAAACACTATCACCCCTATAAACACTATCACCCCTATAAACACTATCACCCCTATAAACACTATCACCCCTATAAACACTATCACCCCTATAAACACTATCACCCCTATACACACTATCACCACTATCACCCCTATCACCCCTATAAACACTATCACCCCTATAAACACTATCACCCCTATAAACACTATCAACCCTATAAACACTATCACCCCTATAAACACTATCACCCCTATAAACACTATCACCCCTATAAACACTATCACCCCTATAAACACTATCACCACTATCACCCCTATCACCCCTATAAACACTATCACCCCTATAAACACTATCAACCCTATAAACACTATCAACCCTATAAACACTATCACCCCTATAAACACTATCACCCCTATCACCCCTATAAACACTATCACCCCTATAAACACTATCACCCCTATAAACACCATCACCCCTATAAACACTATCACCCCTATAAACACTATCAACCCTATAAACACTATCACCCCTATAAACACTATCACCCCTATAAACACTATCACCCCTATAAACACTATCAACCCTATAAACACTATCACCCCTATAAACACTATCACCCCTATAAACACGATCACCCCTATAAACACTATCAACCCTATACACACTATCACCCCTATAAACACTATCACCCCTATAAACACTATCACCTCTATCACCCCTATAAACACTATCAACCCTATAAACACTATCACCCCTATAAACACTATCACCCCTATAAACACTATCACCCCTATAAACACTATCACCCCTATAAACACTATCACCCCTATAAACACTATCACCCCTATAAACACGATCACCCCTATAAACACTATCAACCCTATACACACTATCACCCCTATAAACACTATCACCCCTATAAACACTATCACCTCTATCACCCCTATAAACACTATCACCCCTATAAACACTATCACCCCTATCACCCCTATAAACACTATCACCCCTATAAACACTATCACCCCTATAAACACTATCACCCCTATAAACACTATCAACCCTATAAACACTATCACCCCTATAAACACTATCACCCCTATAAACACTATCAACCCTATCACCCCTATAAACACTATCACCCCTATCACCCCTATAAACACTATCACTCCTATAAACACTATCACCCCTATAAACACTATCACCCCTATCACCCCTATAAACACTATCACCCCTATCACCCCTATAAACACTATCACTCCTATAAACACTATCACCCCTATAAACACTATTAACCCTATAAACACTATCACCCCTATAAACACTATCACCCCTATAAACACTATCACCCCTATAAACACTATCACCCCTATAAACACTATCACCCCTATAAACACTATCACCCCTATCACCCCTATAAACACTATCACCCCTATAAACACTATCACCCCTATAAACACTATCACCCCTATAAACACTATCACCCCTATAAACACTATCACCCCTATAAACACTATCACCACTATCACCCCTATAAACACTATCACCCCTATAAACACTATCACCACTATCACCCCTATAAACACTATCACCCCTATAAACACTATCACCCCTATCACCCCTATAAACACTATCACCCCTATAAACACTATCACCCCTATAAACACTATCACCCCTATAAACACTATCACCCCTATAAACACTATCAACCCTATACACACTATCACCCCTATAAACACTATCACCCCTATAAACACTATCACCTCTATCACCCCTATAAACACTATCACCCCTATAAACACTATCACCACTATCACCCCTATAAACACTATCACCTCTATCACCCCTATAAACACTATCAACCCTATAAACACTATCACCCCTATAAACACTATCACCCCTATAAACACTATCACCCCTATAAACACTATCACCCCTATAAACACTATCAACCCTATAAACACTATCACCCCTATAAACACTATCACCCCTATCACCCCTATAAACACTATCACCTCTATCACCCCTATAAACACTATCAACCCTATAAACACTATCACCCCTATAAACACTATCACCCCTATAAACACTTTCACCCCTATAAACACTATCACCTCTATCATGGTCACCCAAAGACCTAATACCCAAAGACCGAATACCTCTTTATCTAATGATGTGACTGGCTGGCTGGCTGGCTGGCTGACTGGCTGGCTGACTGGCTAGCTGGCTGGCTGACTGGCTAGCTGCCTGACTGGCTGACTGGCTAGCTGCCTGGCTGACTGACTGGCTGGCTAGCTGACTGACTGGCTGACTGGCTAGCTGCCTGGCTGACTGGCTAGCTACCTGGCTGACTGGCTAGCTACCTGGCTGCCCGACTGGCTGACTGGCTAGCTGCCCGACTGGCTGACTGGCTAGCTGCCTGGCTGACTGACTGGCTGACTGACTGCCTGACTGGCTGACTGGCTGACTGGCTGACTGACTGGCTGGCTAGCTGCCTGGCTGACTGGCTGGCTAGCTGCCTGGCTGACTGACTGTCTGACTGGCTAGCTGCCTGGCTGGCTGGCTGACTGGCTAGCTGGCTGGCTGGCTGGCTGACTGGCTAGCTGGCTGGCTGACTGGCTGGCTGGCTGGCTGACTGGCTGGCTGGCTGGCTGACTGACTGGCTGATTGACTGGCTGACTGACTGGCTTACTTGGTTTCTGGGGAAAATAAGCTTTGAGCCAGTCTGAGATGCTTATATTTCTTATCAGAGAGGGATAGAAAGAGAGAGAGAGAGAGAGAAGATAGTGCCATGGGTGACTGGCAGTGTTGGACACCTTGAGCCATTCTGACATGCTGTGGGTCAAAGAGTAAAGGAGATTGTGCCAGCCCGGAGAGAGTAAGATAAAGAGAGGGATGAAGAGGGATGAAGAGAGGGATCAGGGTTGGAGGTATTAGACTAGAGGATCAGAGAACCGATAACCATAATGTACGTTTTCTGTCTTTATTTTGGTTCAGCAGAGAGATGGGAGAGGAAACGGAGGGTTTAAAGTTGGTCACACCCACATCAATCTATACAGACACCTTAAAGGTGTAAATGTGTGTGTGTGTTGATTAGCGCAGGAAGGCCATAGACGTTAAATGGTGCATGTCGTATTCGCAGACACACACACACACACACACACACAGTAGTTCCTCTCTGCTGTGCGGGCCTCTGTCTCTCCGTCTCTGCTGCACCTACCCAGGTGAGCCCTCCTCTGTGTGGCCCGGAGCCAACTTCAACACGCTAAAGACAAAACTCCTCCTACTGTTTCATATCCACAAATCAACTCTCCCCATTTCATATTAAATCATATCAACCCTCCCCATTCCATATTAAATCATATCAACTCTCCCCATTTCACATTAAATAATATCAACTCTCCCCATTTCACATTAAATAATATCAACTCTCCCCATTTCACATTAAATCATATCAACCCTCCCCATTTCACATTAAATCATATCAACCCTCCCCATTCCATATTAAATCATATCAACTCTCCCCATTCCATATTAAATCATATCAACTCTCCCCATTTCACATTAAATAATATCAACTCTCCCCATTTCACATTAAATAATATCAACTCTCCCCATTTCACATTAAATCATATCAACCCTCCCCATTTCACATTAAATCATATCAACCCTCCCCATTTCACATTAAATCATATCAACCCTCCCCATTTCACATTAAATCATATCAACCCTCCCCATTTCACATTAAATAATATCAACTCTCCCCATTTCACATTAAATAATATCAACTCTCCCCATTTCACATTAAATCATATCAACCCTCCCCATTTCACATTAAATAATATCAACTCTCCCCATTTCACATTAAATCAAATCAACTCTCCCCATTTCACATTAAATCAAAGCAACCCTCCCCATTTCACATTAAATCATATCAACCCTCCCCATTTCACATTAAATCAAAGCAACCCTCCCCATTTCACATTAAATCATATCAACCCTCCCCATTTCACATTAAATCATATCAACCCTCCCCATGTCACATTAAATCATATCAACTCTCCCCATTTCACATTAAATCATATCAACACTCCCCATGTCACATTAACCACTTCTTCCCACTGGGACAGAACACTAGTTACTAAGATTTAGGAGAGGTTAATATTGCAGCCACTCCAACTCCAAGTCTCTTTTAAAACTTTCTCACCTCTAAAACAAATAGAATTCTAAGAGTGGCGCTTCAGGGATAGATAGATAGACAGACAGATAGAGAGATAGATAGATAGAGAGAGAAAGAGAGAGAAGTTAGGTTAGAGAAGGATAGTGAGAGAGAAAGAGAGTGAGTGTTGGGGGAAAAACATGCAACATTATAAAATCCATGTACACAAAAAACAAGTGTGCTTTAAAAATTGGCAAAAGCTACACACATTTCTTTCCACAGGGCCGTGGGGTGAGACAGGGATGCAGCTTGAGCCCCAGCCTCTTCACCATATATATCAATGAATTGGCGAGGGCACTAGAACAGTCTGCAGCACCCGGCCTCACCCTACTAGAATCTGAAGTCAAATGTCTACTGTTTGCTGATGATCTGGTGCTTCTGTCCCCAACCAAGGAGGGCCTACAGCAGCACCTAGATCTTCTGCACAGATTCTGTCAGACCTGGGCCCTGACAGACCTGGGCCCTGACAGACCTGGGCCCTGACAGACATGGGCCCTGACAGACCTGGGTCCCGACAGACCTGGGTCCCGACAGACCTGGGTCCCGACAGACCTGGGTCCCGACAGACCTGGGCCCTGACAGACGTGGGCCCCGACAGACGTGGGCCCTGACAGACCTGGGCCCCGACAGACCTGGGCCCCGACAGACCTGGGCCCCGACAGACCTGGGCCCCGACAGACCTGGGCCCCGACAGACCTGGGCCCCGACAGACCTGGGCCCCGACAGACCTGGGCCCCGACAGACCTGGGCCCCGACAGACATGGGCCCTGACAGACATGGGCCCCGACAGACCTGGGCCCTGCCAGACGTGGGCCCCGACAGACGTGGGCCCTGACAGACCTGGGCCCTGACAGACCTGGGCCCTGACAGACCTGGGCCCTGACAGACCTGGGCCCTGACAGACCTGGGCCCTGACAGACCTGGACCCTGACAGACCTGGGCCCTGACAGTAAATCTCAGTAAGACCAAAATAATGGCGTTCCAAAAAGGGTCCAGTTGCCACGACCACAAATACAAATTCCATCTAGACACCGTTGCCCTAGAGCACACAAACACCTATACATACCTGGGCCTTAACATCAGCCCTACAGTTAACTTCCACAAAGCTGTGAACGATCTGAGAGACAAGGCAAGAAGGGTATTCTATGCCATCAAAAGGAATATAAAATTCGACATACCAATTAGAATCTGGCTAAAAATACTTGAATCAGTTATAGAACCCATTGCCCTTTATGGTTGTGAGGTCTGGGGTCCGCACACCAACCAAGAATTGACAAAATGGGAGAAACACCAAAATATCCTCTGTGTACAACGTTAAACATCAAATAATGTATGCAGAGCAGAATTAGGCCGATACCCCCTAATGATCAAAATCCAGAAAAGAGCCGTTCAATTCTACAACCACCTAAAAGGAAGCGATTCCCAAACCTACCATAACAAAGCCATCACCTACAGAGAAATTAGTCTGGAGAAGAGTCCCCTAAGCAAGCTGTTCCTGGGGCTCTGTTCACAAACACAAGCAGACCCCACAGAGCCCCAGGACAGCAACACAATTAGACCAAATCATGAGAAAACAAAAGGATCAATACTTCACACATTGAAAAGAATGAACAAAAAAACAGAGCAAACTAGAATGCTATTTGGCCCTTAACAGAGAGTACACAGTGGCAGAATACCTGACCACTGTGACTGACCCAAACTTAACGAAAGCTTTGACTATGTACAGACTCAGTGAGCATAGCCTTGCCACTGAGAAAGGCCGCCGCAGGCAGACCTGGCTCTCAAGAGAAGACAGGCTATGTGCACACTGCCCACAAAATGAGGTGGAAACTGAGCTGCACTTCCTAACCTCCTGCCAAATGTATGACCATATTAGAGACACATATTTCCCTCAGATTACACAGACCCGCAAAGAATTTGAAAACAAATATTGGTTGAATACCACAGTGTGCAATCACAGCAGCAAGATTTGTGACCTGTTGCCACAAGAAAAGGGCAACCAGTGAAGAACAAACACCATTGGAACTTTTGTGAGTGTAATGTTTACTGTGTTTCACTTGCTTTGGCAATGTTAGCATATGTTTCACATGCCAATAAAGCCCTTTGAATTGATATTGAGAGAGAGATGAACTTAGAGAATAGACAGCTGAGGAGATCTGAGGATAGCTGAGGATATCTGAGGAGATCTGAGGATAGCTGAGGAGATCTGAGGAGATCTGAGGATAGCTGAGGAGATCTGAGGATAGCTGAGGAGATCTGAGGAGATCTGAGGAGATCTGAGGATAGCTGAAGAGATCTGAGGAGATCTGAGGAGATCTGAGGATAGCTGAGGAGATCTGAAGAGATCTGAGGAAAGCTGAGGTTTTATATATGACTGTAATTACTCTAGTCTCTACTGTCTCTTCTTGTTAGAGTAGAGAAGATAAATCTGATGAAAGATTTAACACCAGATGCACAGCCGTCAAAGATTAAACTGAGCTGGAAAATACTCTAGTCCAGAGCTGATAGATTCACCCTGCTTGATCCGTTAAATATTAAACGAGCTGGGCCCTTTAGGAGCTGTTTACCATAATCTGAGTCAGATTCGGTGTCACCTCGGAACAGAAGAGAGCACATAATAGTTCTGAGCGATTAACTGTCTGTTAGTTTTCGATTTTGAAACAACTAATTGACCGACTTTGGTTTAATTATTTAACATTCTATTTTGTTAGTTTTTCTTCTCTGAGCTCAATGTGCACATCGCACAGTTTCTCTAGAGATAAATCAGATCCAGACTGAACAGTGCGATGTAGTAGGGAGTTGTAGTTTCCAACAAGCCAACATTCTACATAGCTTAGCGCATAAAACATAGTAATTAACTACAATGACCACAATCCATTGCCCATCTACTTGTCCGGTCTGTGTTTCTTTTACGCCTGCTACGGAAGAGACAGAAGAATGCGTGATCATGAGGTGATATAGAGAGCAGCTGTTGCTTAGAGAGTTATTTCTACCTGAAAATACATGATCTAAGTGATCGATGGTATCCAGAAGTACATAATAGTGATTTTTGTCAGACAGCAGCTCTATAGAGATGACATGATGACTTGGAATTAAATAATAACATTATCAAATATAACGAACGTAATATTTTAATGGAATATAGTGATTCAAATATATATGTATATACATATATATATATGTGTGTATTTAACCTTTATTTAACTACTGTGATTATTTTTTAATAGTCAAACCGAAACCGAACCGACCCCAAAAAGCACTAATCGCTCAGCACTAGTAAATAGAGGACGTATTCCTGAAAACATAGTGGTGTCAGAATAGAGCCTTGCGGAACACTTTTTCTTTAGAGAAACAGTTAGAAGCTCTGGTAATGTAATCAAGACGCTGTGTGTTCATCTCTTTAGGTCTTCTATTTTTCTTCTATACGTCTCTCAAAAAGCTTCCAGAATATAACAGCGTCTATTCCATTCATATTTTCATTTCGCATTTTTATATGAGTAAGACTTAAAGGACATTTCTGTTCACAGAGGCAGTATGAAGCTGTACATGAAGCTCAGGACAGCACATTTAGCTATGCTAATAGAAGTACAAGCTGAAAACCCTCACTGTTAGGCACACTGTTAGGCACACTCGTTTCACTGGCCAAAATACTATATATATACAAAATATACAAAAAATACTATATATATACAAAATATACAAAAAATACTATATATATACAAAATATACAAAAAAGACTGAATATATACAAAATATACAAAAAATACTATATATATACAACATATAATATATATACAAAATATACAAAAACTATATATATACAACACTGTATATATATATATATATATATATATATATATATATATATATATATAGAGAGAGAGAGAGAGAGAGAGAGAGAGAGAGAGAGAGAGAGAGGGAGAGTTTAACTATTGCACATCATTACAACACTGCATATATAAATAATATGACATTTGGAAATGTCTCTATTCTTTTGGAAGTTTTGTGAGTGTAATGTTTACTGTACATGTTTATTGTTTATTTCACTTTTGTATATTATCTACCTCACTTGCGTTGGCAGTGTAAACATATGCCACCCAAGCCAATAAAGCCCCTGTGAATTGAATTGAAAGAGAAAGAGAGAGAAAGAGAGAGAAAGAGAGAGAAAGAGAGAGAAAGAGAGAGAGAGAGAGAGAGAGAGAGAGAGAGAGAGAGAGAGAGAGAGAGAGAGAGAGAGAGAGAGAGAGAGAGAGAGTAAAGATTAAGTAATAACCATAGATTTATCCAAGTCTAATTCTCATCTCCTATAGTTTGAAGATTGTATAATAGTTGTGCGGAGGTTGTGGGGAGGTTATCTGAGGCAGCATGGGGGATGATACACTATAGTTTGAAGATTGTATAATAGTTGTACGGAGGTTGTGGGGAGGTTTTGGGGAGGTTATCTGAGGCAGCATGGGGGATGATACACTATAGTTTGAAGATTGTATAATAGTTGTGAGGAGTCACAAGCATGGTGAAGTCATTGAATGTATGAGTGTCTGGCCATGCAGAAAAGATGAGTGGAGTCTCTCCGTGGCCCAGAAGTGTCAGCAGAAATATTTAATTGAACACTGTTTGACTGAATGGAGGACAACAGAGGAGGGAGGGATAACTCCACTGTTTGGCTGAGTGAAGAACAGAGGAGGGAGAGATAACTCCACTGTTTGGCTGAGTGAAGAACAGAGGAGGGAGAGATAACTCCACTGTTTGGCTGTGTGGAGAACAGAGGAGGGAGAGATAACTCCACTGTTTGACTGAGTGAAGAACAGAGGAGGGAGAGATAACTCCACTGTTTGGCTGTGTGGAGAACAGAGGACGGAGAGATAACTCCACTGTTTGGCTGAGTGAAGAACAGAGGAGGGAGAGATAACTCCACTGTTTGGCTGAGTGGAGAACAGAGGAGGGAGAGATAACTCCACTGTTTGACTGAGTGGAGAACAGAGGAGAGATAACTCCACTGTTTGACTGAGTGGAGAACAGAGGAGAGATAACTCCACTGTTTGGCTGAGTGGAGAACAGAGGAGAGATAACTCCACTGTTTGGCTGAGTGGAGAACAGAGTAGAGATAACTTCACTGTTTGACTGAGTGGAGAACAGAGGAGAGATAACTCCACTGTTTGGCTGAGTGGAGAACAGAGGAGAGATAACTCCGCTGAGTTCAAAACAACTGAACATATGTGTCCTAGAAGTACACTGAACAAAAATATCAATATCAAGTCCCCCCAATTGAACGTGTCATAAGTACTTGGCCAAATTCACTTATTGTGTATTTAAGTGGTCAAAAGTTTAGAATTTGGTCAAATATTCCTAGCATGCAATGATTACATCAAGCTTGTGACTCTACAAAACTTGTTGGATGCATTTGTAATTTGGTTTGGATGTGTTTCGGGTTAGGTTGTGCCCAATATAAATGAATGGTAAATAAAGCATTGTGTGGGCCTTCCGAGAGCATCACAGTGCTAGCTGTGCCACTAGAGATTCCGGGTTCGAGTCCAGGCTCTGTCTCAGTCTTTTAGGGCACTGCATTGCAGTGCTAGCTGTGCCACTAGAGATCCTGGTTCGAGTCCAGGCTCTGTCGTAGCCGGCCGTGACCGGTGAGACCCATGGGGCTGCGCACAATTGGCCAAGCGTTGTCCGGGTTTCGGGAGGGTTTGGCCGGCAGAGATGTCCTTGTCCCATCGCGCACTAGCGACTCCTGTGGCGGGCCGGGCTCAGTGCACGCTGACACCACCGCCTGGTGTAACGGTGTTTCCTCCGACACATTGGTGTGGATGGCTTCCGTGTTGGATGGGCATTGTGTCAAGAAGCAGTGCGGCTTGGTTGGGTTGTGTTTCTGAGGATGCACAGTTCTTGACCTTCGCCTCTCCCGAGTTGCAGCGATGAGACAAGACTGTAACTACCAATTGGATACCACGAAATTGAGGAGAAAAAGGGGTAAAAAAAAGTATGTAGTGTGTCATTTTGGAGTCACTTTTATTGTAAATAAGAATCTAATATGTTTCTGAACACTTCTACATTAATGTGGATGCTACCATGATTACGTATAGTCATGAATGAATTGTGAATAAGGATGAGAGAGGAAGTGACAGAGGCATAACTCTAACTTTCTCGCACATTATTATTCAGGATTTATTCATGATTATCTAATCATGGTAATATCCACATTAACGTAGAAGTCACAAGCATGGTGAAGTCATTGAATGTATGAGTGTCTGGCCATGCAGAAAAGATGAGTGGAGTCTCTCCGTGGCCCAGAAGTGTCAGCAGAAATATTTAATTGAACACTGTTTGACTGAATGGAGGACAACAGAGGAGGGAGAGATAACTCCACTGTTTGGCTGAGTGGAGAACAGAGGAGGGAGAGATAACTCCACTGTTTGACTGAGTGGAGAACAGAGGAGGGAGAGATAACTCCACTGTTTGACTGAGTGAAGAACAGAGGAGGGAGAGATAACTCCACTGTTTGACTGAGTGGAGAACAGAGGAGGGAGAGATAACTCCACTGTTTGACTGAGTGGAGAACAGAGGAGGGAGAGATAACTCCACTGTTTGACTGAGTGGAGAACAGAGGAGGGAGGGATAACTCCACTGTTTGGCTGAGTGGAGAACAGAGGAGGGAGGGATAACTTTAATGTTTGACTGAGTGGAGAACAGAGGAGGGAGAGATAACTCCACTGTTTGGCTGTGTGGAGAACAGAGGAGGGAGAGATAACTCCACTGTTTGGCTAAGTGGAGAACAGAGGAGGGAGGGATAACTCCACTGTTTGGCTGAGTGGAGAACAGAGGAGGGAGAGATAACTCCACTGTTTGGCTAAGTGGAGAACAGAGGAGGGAGGGATAACTCCACTGTTTGGCTGTGTGGAGAACAGAGGAGGGAGAGATAACTCCACAGTTTGGCTGAGTGGAGAACAGAGGAGGGAGGGATAACTTTAATGTTTGACTGAGTGGAGAACAGAGGAGGGAGAGATAACTCCACTGTTTGCCTGAGTGAACAACAGAGGAGGGAGAGATAACTCCACTGTTTGACTGAGTGGAGAACAGAGTAGGGAGAGGTAACTCCACTGTTTGACTGAGTGGAGAACAGAGGAGGGAGATATAACTCCACTGTTTGACTGAGTGGAGAACAGAGGAGGGAGAGATAACGCCACTGTTTGGCTAAGTGGAGAACAGAGGAGGGAGAGATAACTCCACTGTTTGGCTGAGTGGAGAACAGAGGAGGGATGGATAACTTTAATGTTTGACTGAGTGGAGAACGGAGGAGGGAGAGATAACTCCACTGTTTGGCTGAGTGGAGAACAGAGGAGGGAGAGATAACTCCACTGTTTGGCTGAGTGGAGAACAGAGGAGGGAGGGATAACTTTAATGTTTGACTGAGTGGAGAACAGAGGAGGGAGAGATAACTCCACTGTTTGACTGAGTGAAGAACAGAGGAGGGAGAGATAACTCCACTGTTTGGCTGAGTGAACAACAGAGGAGGGAGAGATAACTCCACTGTTTGGCTAAGTGGAGAACAGAGGAGAGATAACTCCACTGAGTTCAAAACAACTGAACATATGTGTCCTAGAAGTACACTGAACAAAAATATCAACGCAACATGTAAAGTGTTGGTCCCAGGTTTAAATATAAGATCCCAGAAATGTTACATACTCACAAAAACGTATTTCTTTAAAATGCTTCATTTCTCTAAAATGCCAAAATTTGTCTACATCCTTTTAGTGAGCATTTTTCCTTTGCCAAGATAATCCATCCACCTGACAGATGTGGCATATCAAGAAGCTGACAGCATGATTAATATCCAGCACACTGTGGTGGGGACAATAAAAGGCCACTCACTCTAAAATGTGAAGTTTAGTCACACAACGTAATGCCACAGATGTCTCAAGTTTTGAGGTAGTGTGCAATTGGCATGCTGACTGCAGGAATGTCCACCAAAGCTGTTGCCAGATAATTTAATGTTAATTTCTCTACCATAAGTCGCCTCCAACATTGTTTTAGAGAATTTGGCAGTACGTCCAAACGGCTCACAACTGCAGACCACGTGTAATCACGCCAGCCCAGGACCTCCACATCTGGCTTCTTCACCTGCGGGATCATCTGAAACCAGCCACCCGGACAGCTGATGAAACTGTGGGTTTGCATAACCAAAGAATTTCGTCACAAACTGTCTGAGGGAAGCTCATCTGCATGCTTTTTGTCCTCACCAGGGTCTGGACCTGACTGGACCTGGGGCTGTGCATTATCATGCTGAAACATGAGGTGATGGAGGAGGATGAATGGCACGACAATGGGCTTCAGGATCTCATCACGGTATCTCTGTGTATTCAAATTGCCATCGATAAAATGCAATTGTGTTCGTTTTCCGTATCTTATGCCTGCCCATACCATAACCCCACCGCCACCATGGGGCGCACTATTCACAACATTGACATCAGCAAACCGCTTGCCCACACAACGCCTTACACACTGTCTGCCATCTGCCCGGTACAGTTGAAACCAGGATTTATCTGTGAAGAGCACACTTCTCCAGCGTGCCAGTGGCCATCGAAGATGAGCAGTTCATAGATACATACGTGAAAAGATCCTGAGGTCCATTGTCGTGCCATTCATCTGCCGGCATCACCTCATGTTTCAGCATGATAATGCACGGCCCCATGTCACAAGGATCTGTACACAATTCCTGAAAGCTGAAAATGTCCCAGTTCTTCCATGGCCTGCATTCTCACCAGACATGTCACCCATTGAGCATGTTTGTGATGCTCTGGATCGACGTGCACGACAGCGTGTTCCAGTTCTCGCCAATATCCAGCAATTTCGCACAGCCATTGAAGAGGAGTGGGACAACATTCCACAGGCCACAATCAACAGCCTGATCAACTCTATGTGAAGGAGATGTGTCGTGCTGCATGAGGCAAATGGTGGTCACACCAGATACTGACTGGTTTTCTGATCCACACCCTACCTTTGTTCAAGTATCTGTGACCAACAGATGCATATCTGTATTCCCAGTCATGTGAAATCCATAGATTAGGGCCTAATGAATGTATTTCAATTGACTGATTCCCTTATATGAATTTTAATATTTGAGTTTATATTTTTGTTCAGTGTACTTTTCACATACAAACGTTATAAGTCCGAACAATTACGCCTCCCAAAAATCACACTGACAATGAGGTAGAACGTTTATTTTGATTGGTGATTCTCTACATTTACCAGAGTGCCATCAGTAGCCTGATGTCAGATGAATCCATGTAAACAGGATTATTAGGGAAATGGTTATTCTTGCAAAGCATGTAAACATTCTAAACAAACTATTATTATAATCTCACTATCCACAATAATCATATTATTGCGTGCATGTAACCGTGCTCAGTGATTGTTTTCATGTGAATGGCAAGGGACAGTGGATATTGTTTATGATTAAACTTTGATCATCAAGCATATTCAAGTAGTCCTTGAAAAGTCTCCTAAACAAAGACATTTCTCCAGGGGATTAAAATAAAGTCTCCTAAACAAAGACATTTCTCCAGGGGATTGTCTTAAAGTTCTTAATTGCTCTGAAAAAATGAAGTCAAACTTCAGAAATCCTTCAGTAATTTATTGATATCTTGAACCCACCCACCCACACACACACTACACCACCCAAACCCCCAACACACACGTTAACCCCACCCCCCACACCAACACACACTACCTTACCCTGGCAGTATCCTTGGGGGTGTAGGAATTCTCCCTCAGGACAGCTGGTAGTGCAGTACCCATTGTGGAATTTGGCCAGGGGGGGGCAGGACACACAGTCAGCCTTGGACGGTCCGCTACACTCCTGGCAGGATGGGTGGCACCCTGGGAGAGGAAGACGGTGTGGGGAGGAGGTGAGGAGAGAGGGGGAGGAGGGTGTGAGGAGGAGGAGAGAGGGGGAGGAAGAGGAAGAGGGTGGGAGGAGAGAGGGGGAGGAGGGTGGGAGGAGGAGGTGAGGAGAGAGGGGGAGGAGGGTGGGAGGAGGAGGTGAGGAGAGAGGGGGAGGAGGGTGGGAGGAGGAGGTGAGGAGAGAGGGGGAGGAGGGTGTGAGGAGGAGGAGAGAGGGGGAGGAAGAGGAAGAGGGTGGGAGGAGGGTGGGAGGAGAGAGGGGGAGGAGGGTGGGAGGAGGAGGTGAGGAGAGAGGGGGAGGAGGGTGGGAGGAGGAGGTGAGGAGAGAGGGGGAGGAGGGTGGGAGGAGGAGGTGAGGAGAGAGGGGGAGGAGGGTGGGAGGAGGAGGTGAGGAGAGAGATCAAATCATAAGAAAACAAAAAGATAATTACTTGACACATTGGAAAGAATTAACAAAAAAAAACGAGCAAACTAGAATGCTATTTGGCCCTTAACAGAGAGTACACTGTGGCAGAATGCCTGACCACTGTGACTGACCCAAACTTAAGGAAAGCTTTGACTATGTACAGACTCAGTGAGCATAGCCTTGCAATTGAGAAAGGCCGCCGTAGGCAGACCTGGCTCTCAAGAGAAGACAGGCTATGTGCACACTGCCCACAAAATGAGTTAGAAACTGAGCTGCACTTCCTAACCTCCTGCCAAATGTATGACCATATTAGAGACACATATTTCCCTCACATTACACAGATCCACAAAGAATTCGAAAACAAACCCGATTTTGATCAACTCCCATATCTACTGGGTGAATTACCACAGTCTGCCATCACAGCAGCAAGGTTTGTGACCTGTTGCCACAAGAAAAGGGCAACCAGTGAAGAACAAACACCATTGTAAATACAACCCATATTTATGCTTATTTATTTTCCCTTTGTACATTAACCATTTGTACATCGTTACAACACTGTATATATACATAATATGACATTTGTAATATCTTTATTCTTTTGGAACTTTTGTGAGTGTAATGTTTATTCTTCATTTTTAAAAATTGTTTATTTCACTTTTGTATATTATCTACTTCACTTGCTTTGGCGATGTTTCCCATGCCAATAAAGCCCCTTGAATTGAATTGACATTGAGAGGGGGGAGGAGGGAGGAGGGTGAGGAGAGAGGGGGAGGAGGGAGGTGGGTGCGGGGTGAGGAGAGAGGGGGAGGAGGGAGGTGGGTGGGGGGGTGAGGAGAGAGGGGGAGGAGGGAGGGGGATGAGGGTGGGGAGAGAGGGGGAGACGGGAGGTGGGTGGCGGGGTGAGGAGAGAAGGGGGAGGAGGGAGGAGGGTGGGGGGTGAGGAGAGAGGGGGAGGAGGGAGGTGTGTGGGGGGGTGAGGAGGGAGGGGGATGAGGGTGGGGGGGTGAGGAGAGAGGCGGGAGGTGGGTGGGGGGGTGAGGAGAGAGGGGGGAGGAGGGTGAGGAGAGAGGGGGAGGTGGGTGGGGGGTGAGGAGAGAGGGGGAGGTGGGTGGGGGGTGAGGAGAGAGGGGGAGGTGGGTGGGGGGGGTGAGGAGAGAGGGGGAGGTGGGTGGGGGGGTGAGGAGAGAGGGGGAGGAGGGTGGAGGGTGAGGAGAGAGGGGGGAGGAGGGTGGGGGGTGAGGAGAGAGGGGGAGGTGGGTGGGGGGTGAGGAGAGAGGGGGAGGTGGGTGGGGGTGAGGAGAGAGGGGGAGGTGGGTGGGGGTGAGGAGAGAGGGGGAGGTGGGTGGGGGGTGAGGAGAGAGGGGGAGGTGGGTGGAGGGTGAGGAGAGAGGGGGGAGGTGGGTGGGGGTGAGGAGAGAGGGGGAGGTGGGTGGGGGGTGAGGAGAGAGGGGGAGGTGGGTGGGGGGGTGAGGAGAGAGGGGGAGGTGGGTGGGGGATGAGGAGAGAGGGGGGAGGAGGGTGGAGGGTGAGGAGAGAGGGGGAGGTGGGTGGGGGGGTGAGGAGAGAGGGAGGAGGAGGGTGGGGGGATGAGGAGAGAGGGGGGAGGAGGGTGGAGGGTGAGGAGAGAGGGGGAGGTGGGTGGGGGGGTGAGGAGAGAGGGAGGAGGAGGGTGGAGGGTGAGGAGAGAGGGGGGAGGTGGGTGGGGGGTGAGGAGAGAGGGGGAGGTGGGTGGAGGGTGAGGAGAGAGGGGGAGGTGGGTGAGGAGAGAGGGGGAGGTGGGTGGGGGGATGAGGAGAGAGGGGGGAGGTGGGTGGGGGGTGAGGAGAGAGGGGGGGGTGGGGGGGAGGAGAGTGGGGGAGGAGGGTGGGGGGTGAGGAGAGAGGGGGGAGGAGGGTGGGGGGTGAGGAGAGAGGGGGAGGTGGGTGGGGGGTGAGGAGAGAGGGGGAGGTGGGTGGGGGGGTGAGGAGAGAGGGGGAGGTGGGTGGGGGGTGAGGAGAGAGGGGGGAGGAGGGTGGAGGGTGAGGAGAGAGGGGGGAGGAGGGTGGGGGGTGAGGAGAGAGGGGGAGGTGGGTGGGGGGTGAGGAGAGAGGGGGAGGTGGGTGGGGGTGAGGAGAGAGGGGGGGTGGGGGGGGAGGAGAGTGGGGGGGGAGGAGAGTGGGGGAGGAGGGAGGTGGGTGTCTGTTAGTTGCTCAGAAAACTAGACCAACTTCCCTGAAAGAACACAACATGGTGTGAAGACTGACAACAAAGACTTAGTAGGAGACCTGAAGACGGTCGGTCGCTGAGAGGTCAACTCCCTGCAGGTTTAAGATGGTAAACGAGGCGTTGCTAACGAATGGCTCCACATCACACCCCTTCTGCTAATTCCATTAAGGTAAGGAGTCGGTGGTGAAAGCCCAGTGAGCTGTTAAAGCAGCCGTTGGTGATTAAGACCTGTGACCCAAATGGCTCCCTGTATCCTATTTAGCCCATAGGGCTCTGATCAAAAATAGTGCACTATATAGGGAACAGGGTGCCTTTTGGAACACCCTTACTTTTAAGTACCGCAGACTGTTTAAAAGGAGAAGCTTAGCCCAGAAATGTTGAACTGCTGAAATAAATGGTCTTTCCCACAGTAACTTCAAATGTATTCTGTTTGTCTTCAAGTTCTTAAAGTGGGTGAGAATGATCATGTTTCCCTCTATGATTCTGATTCAGCCTCGGGGAGAAATGCTCAGTGAATGTACTGTTGATATTCGATGTGGAACGAATGAATCGTATCGACAACTCACATACAGCGTTTCCATGCAGTACAGTAATAAATCCAGGATAACTGTTTCTACAACAGCTAGAAGTGCTGCTTGTGAATTTTTTAAATATCCATTGTTAGTAAAAAATGTTCTCTTCAAAGAGTCCCCTTCAAATAGAGCATTACAGTCTTTTCACATTCAAATACCAATTTCAAACTCATTTATTGTCTGTCTTCTGTAACAGACTGGGTCTGCCGTGTGTCAGTTAACGTGATGGCTGAACAGTATTGGTTAACCAGGTGATGGTGTGCAGCAGTCAATAGTAACGAGGTGTGTGTGTGTGTGTGTGTGTGTGTGTGTGTGTGTGTGTGTGTGTGTGTGTGTGTGTGTGTGTGTGTGTGTGTGTGTGTGTGTGTGTGTGTGTGTGTGTGTGTGTGTGTGTGTGTGCTGGTCTTCCCCACCTTGGCAGGTGTTATCCTGGATGTTGAAGCCTCGGGGACATCTGAGAACACACTGGCCTTCCTGGAGGACGTAGGGCGGGGCACATGAAGTGCAGTTCTGACCACTTCCTCCAGTGCACTGTAAACAGGAAGTGTGGCATTCTGAAAGGGAAGAAGAGGAGAGAAGATTGATCTATTATCCGTAACACTTCCAAAAAAAACAATGTTTGAGGAGACGCAGACTCTTTAAACTGAATGTATTGCCTCGGCAGGAAGTGCTCGTCACAATGTAGAGGGGTTTCATCACATAACGATAGCAGTATTATTTACAGACCAGCGGCCTGTTATTGTGACGGTTCCTGTGTTTAGCACTCTGCCGTTCCCACTTTGTGTACTCACAGTCTCTAGGCTACGTGTACTCACAGTCTCTAGGCTACGTGTACTCACAGTCTCTAGGCTACGTGTACTCACAGTCTCTAGGCTACGTGTACTCACAGTCTCTAGGCTACGTGTACTCACAGTCTCTAGGCTACGTGCACTCACAGTCTCTAGGCTACGTGCACTCACAGTCTCTAGGCTACGTGCACTCACAGTCTCTAGGCTACGTGCACTCACAGTCTCTAGGCTACGTGTACTCACAGTCTCTAGGCTACGTGTACTCACAGTCTCTAGGCTACGTGTACTCACAGTCTCTAGGCTACGTGTACTCACAGTCTCTAGGCTACGTGTACTCACAGTCTCTAGGCTACGTGTACTCACAGTCTCTAGGCTACGTGTACTCACAGTCTCTAGGCTACGTGTACTCACCGTCTCTAGGCTACGTGTACTCACAGTCTCTAGGCTACGTGTACTCACAGTCTCTACGCTACGTGTACTCACAGTATCTAGGCTATGTGTACTCACAGTCTCTAGGCTACGTGTACTCACAGTCTCTAGGCTACGTGTACTCACAGTCTCTAGGCTACGTGTACTCACAGTATCTAGGCTATGTGTACACACAGTATCTAGGCTATGTGTACACACAGTATCTAGGCTATGTGCACTCACAGTATCTAGGCTACGTGCACTCACAGTCTCTAGGCTATGTGTACACACAGTCTCTAGGCTACGTGTACTCACAGTCTCTAGGCTATGTGTACTCACAGATGGACTGTCGCTACAGTCTTAGGATAAAAGGTGCTATCTAGAACCTAAAAGGGTACTTCCGCAGCCTCATAGGAGAATCCTTTGAAGAACCCTTTTTCGTTCCAGGTAGAACCCTTTTGGGTTCTATGGATAATTCTTTCCACAGAGGGTTCTACATGGAACCCAAAAGGGTTCTTCAAAGGGTTCTCCTATAGAGATAGCTGAAGAACCGTTTTGAAATATTTTTTTCTAAGTGTACCCATCCGTGGGCCCACACTTGACAGCCAGACAGACAGGAGCGCCTATGTGTGACCCCTGCCTTACTTCCTGGTACCACCTTTCATGGAAACCTCTTGATCGTGTGTGTGTGTGTGTGTGTGAGTGAGTGAGTGAGTGAGTGAGTGCATGTGTGTTTGTGCATGCGTGTGTGTCTGTGTCTAGATTGTGTCCCTTAAGGGGACTTCACATGTCAAAGTGAAGACCTGGAAAAATCCCCTCCCAGACCGTGGCATCGAGAAAGACAGCCTCTCCAAACCTCCCCTCTCTCTCTCTCTGTCAGCACACTGAGAAAGACTATCTGTTTCAGTAATTGAGTTTACCACCTCCTTCCACAGTACTGGAGGCACATTAAATGGAACTGCTGTGCAGCTTCCTTCAGCTACCAGGACAGGAGAAGACAGACAGACACCAGACCTGCCAGCCTGCGTACGTCGGCTGTGTTCAAAATGGCTTCTTATTCTGAAAATATTGTGCAATACTTGTGACCAGAGCCTTATGGGACCTGGTCAAACGTAGTGCAATATATAGGGAATAGGACTCTGGTCAACAGTAGTGCACTATATAGGGAATAGGGTCCTGGTCAAACGTAGTGCAATATATAGGGAATAGGGTGCCATTAGGAAAGCAGCCATTATTTTATTGCATCTCAGATATGTAATTTGTCTCCCAGAGTAAAGAGAGAGAGCATATTGATCTAGCTGTCAAAGTCATTCTCCTCCTCTGCTGCTCGACTCCGTGACATTATTTGACAGGGACCCCAGAGACAGTAAACTGCCGGCTACATCACTTGGTATTGTGCAGTGGGTGTGTCATAACTCAACGGTGTCGTTAATGAATCATGAACTGCATCGGGATCTCTTTATGTTCCTTGTTCAGTTGAACAGGTTCTAAATCTAAGGGGTTTATGTTTAGGACTGGGGAACCAATGTACTGCTCGTTTTATTTTCTAACTCAGTGTTCCTTTATCCTGGCAATAGGAATCGAATAGTGGAGTCAGGTTTATAGTCCTATGAGTTGAATAGTGGAGTCAGGTAGGTCTGAATCAGTCCCTGGTAGAGGTAGAGAGCTCTCCCAGGTCTGAATCAGTCCCTGGTATAGGGAGAGGGCTGTCCCAGGTCTGAACCAATCCCTGGTAGAGGTAGAGAGCTCTCCCAGGTCTGAATCAGTCCCTGAGTAGAGGTAGAGAGCTCTCCCAGGTCTGAATCAGTCCCTGAGTAGAGGGAGAGAGCTGTCCCAGGTCTGAATCAGTCCCTGAATAGAGGGAGAGAGCTCTCCCAGGTCTGAATCAGTCCCTGAGTAGAGGTAGAGAGCTCTCCCAGGTCTGAATCAGTCCCTGGTAGAGGTAGCGAGCTCTCCCAGGTCTGAATCAGTCCCTGCGTAAAGGTAGAGAGCTGTCCCAGGTCTGAATCAGTCCCTGTGTATAGGTGTAGAGCTCTCCCAGGTCTGAATCAGTCCCTGAGTAAAGGGAGAGAGCTCTCCCAGGTCTGAATCAGTCCCTGTGTATAGGTGTAGAGCTCTCCCAGGTCTGAATCAGTCCCTGAGTAGAGGTGTAGAGCTCTCCCAGGTCTGAATCAGTCCCTGAGTAGAGGGAGAGAGCTGTCCCAGGTCTGAATCAGTCCCTGAGTAGAGGGAGAGAGCTCTCCCAGGTCTGAATCAGTCCCTGAGTAGAGGGAGAGAATGAAAACCCAGCTGTGTTTCAGGATATAATAACCTGAATTAACACAGAGCACCACTTAGCCCCTCAACACTGGCCATCTCGGTCCACACACACACACACACACACGAGTGTGTTGACAATGGAACAGACGGAACTACAGGCTGGAATTTTCTCATAAAGACACCCGATCTCTATCGCTGTGTGTGTGTTTGTGCGTGTGTGTATGTGTGTGGCACCGCCCCTCCAGACAGGAGCCTAGAGGAAGCTCAGCATCTGTCTGGACATGCTCTTAAAACACAATAGACCCCATTGATGTTTTCAGGACACAAACACCCTGCAGACAGACGGACGGACGGACGGACGGACGGACGGACGGACGGACGGACGGACGGACGGACGGACGGACGGACGGACGGACGGACGGACGGACGGACAGACAGACAGACAGACAGACAGACAGACAGACAGACAGACAGACAGACAGACAGACAGACAGACAGACAGACAGACAGACAGACAGACAGACAGACAGACAGACACACACACACACACACACACACACACACACACACACACACACACACACACACACACACACACACACACACACACACACACACACACACACACACACACACACACACACACACACACACACACACACACTGCAGACACACACACACACACACTCACACACACCGCTGGCAATTAGACTACACCTTGACAGTGAACCCATTGAACCCAACCTCAGGAGACTGAAAAGATTTGGCATGGGTCTCCAGATCCTCAAAATGTTCTACAGCTGCACCATCGAGAGCATCCTGACCAGTTGCATCACCACCTGGTATGGCAACTGCTCGGCATCCAACCTCAAGGACCTACATAGAGTAGTACATCACTGGGGCCAAGGTTCCTGCCATCCAGGACCTATACACCAGGCGGTGTCAGAGGAAGGCTCAAAATCTTGTCAAAGACTCCAGTCACCCAAGGCATAGACCGTTATCTCTGCTACCGCACGGCAAGCGGTACCGAAGCGCCAAGTCTAGGTCAAAAAGGCACTTTAACAGCTTCTGCCCCCAAGCCATAAGACTGCTGAACAATTATTCAAATGGCCACCCGGACTATTTGTATTGACCCCCCCCCCCCCCACCCCCTTTGTTTTTACAACGCTGGTACTCGCTGTTAATTATGTATGCATAGTCACTTTACCCCTACCTACATGTACAAATTACCTCGACTAACATGTGTCCCCACACATTGACTCAGTACCGGTACCCCCTGTATATAGCCTCCACATTGACTCTGTACCGGTACCCCCTGTATATAGCCTCCACATTGACTCTGTACCAGTACCCCCTGTATATAGCCTCCACATTGACTCAGTACCGGTACCCCCTGTATATAGCCTCCACATTGACTCTGTACCGGTACCCCCTGTATATAGCCTCCACATTGACTCAGTACCGGTACCCCCTGTATATAGCCTCCACATTGACTCTGTACCGGTACCCCCTGTATATAGCCTCCACATTGACTCAGTACCGGTACCCCCTGTATATAGCCTCCACATTGACTCAGTACCGGTACCCCCTGTATATAGCCTCCACATTGACTCTGTACCGGTACCCCCTGTATATAGCCTCCACATTGACTCAGTACCGGTACCCCCTGTATATAGCCTCCACATTGACTCAGTACCGGTACCCCCTGTATATAGCCTCCACATTGACTCAGTACCGGTACCCCCTGTATATAGCCTCCACATTGACTCTGTACCGGTACCCCCTGTATATAGCCTCCACATTGACTCAGTACCGGTACCCCCTGTATATAGCCTCTACATTGACTCTGTACCGGTACCCCCTGTATATAGCCTCTACATTGACTCAGTACCGGTACCCCCTGTATATAGCCTCCACATTGACTCTGTACCGTAATACCCTGTATATAGCCTCCACATTGACTCAGTACCGGTACCCCCTGTATATAGCCTCCACATTGACTCAGTACCGGTACCCCCTGTATATAGCCTCCACATTGACTCAGTACCGGTACCCCCTGTATATAGCCTCCACATTGACTCTGTACCGGTACCCCCTGTATATAGCCTCCACATTGACTCTGTACCGGTACCCCCTGTATATAGCCTCCACATTGACTCTGTACCGTAATACCCTGTATATAGCCTCCACATTGACTCTGTACCGTAATACCCTGTATATAGTCTCCACATTGACTCTATACCGGTACCCCCTGTATATAGCCTCCACATTGACTCTGGACCGGTACCCCCTGTATATAGCCTCCACATTGACTCTGTACCGGTACCCCCTGTATATAGCCTCCACATTGACTCTGTACCGGTACCCCCTGTATATAGCCTCCACATTGACTCAGTACCGGTACCCCCTGTATATAGCCTCCACATTGACTCTGTACCGTAATACCCTGTATATAGCCTCCACATTGACTCAGTACCGGTACCCCCTGTATATAGCCTCCACATTGACTCTGTACCGGTACCCCCTGTATATAGCCTCCACATTGACTCAGTACCGGTACCCCCTGTATATAGCCTCCACATTGACTCAGTACCGGTACCCCCTGTATATAGCCTCCACATTGACTCTGTACCGGTACCCCCTGTATATAGCCTCCACATTGACTCTGTACCGTAATACCCTGTATATAGCCTCCACATTGACTCAGTACCGGTACCCCCTGTATATAGCCTCCACATTGACTCTGTACCGGTACCCCCTGTATATAGCCTCCACATTGACTCAGTACCGGTATCCCCTGTATATAGCCTCCACATTGACTCAGTACCGTAATACCCTGTATATAGCCTCCACATTGACTCAGTACCGTAATACCCTGTATATAGCCTCCACATTGACTCAGTACCGGTACCCCCTGTATATAGCCTCCACATTGACTCAGTACCGGTACCCCCTGTATATAGCCTCCACATTGACTCAGTACCGGTACCCCCTGTATATAGCCTCCACATTGACTCTGTACCAGTACCCCCTGTATATAGCCTCCACATTGACTCAGTACCGGTACCCCCTGTATATAGCCTCCACATTGACTCTGTACCGGTACCCCCTGTATATAGCCTCCACATTGACTCTGTACCGTAATACCCTGTATATAGCCTCCACATTGACTCTGTACCGTAATACCCTGTATATAGCCTCCACATTGACTCTGTACCGTAATACCCTGTATATAGCCTCCACATTGACTCTGTACCGTAACACCCTGTATATAGCCTCCACATTGACTCTGTACCGTAATACCCTGTATATAGCCTCCACATTGACTCTGTACCGTAATACCCTGTATATAGCCTCCACATTGACTCTGTACCGTAATACCCTGTATATAGCCTCCACATTGACTCTGTACCGTAATACCCTGTATAGCCTCGTTATTGATATTTATTGTGTTACTTTATTTAACTTTAGTTTATTTAGTAAATATTTTCTTAACTCTATTTTCTTAAAACTGCATTGTTGGTTCAGGGCTTCTAAAAAAGCATTTCATGGTAAGGTTTACACCTGTTGTATTCAGCGCATGTGACAAATACAATTTAATTAGATTTGATTTGTTGGCCTCATACTAGATTAGACTCAATAGTCTGGTATCAAGTGAATAGTCTGGTATCAAGTGAATATTCTGGTATCAAGTGAATAGTCTGGTATCAAGTGTATAGTCTGGTATCAAGTGAATAGTCTGGAATCAAGTGAATAGTCTGGAATCAAGTGTATAGTCTGGAATCAAGTGTATAGTCTGGAATCAAGTGTATAGTCTGGTATCAAGTGAATAGTCTGGTATCAAGTGAATAGTCTGGAATCAAGTGTATAGTCTGGAATCAAGTGTATAGTCTGGAATCAAGTGTATAGTCTGGAATCAAGTGAATAGTCTGGAATCAAGTGAATAGTCTGGAATCAAGTGAATAGTCTGGTATCAAGTGAATAGTCTGGAATCAAGTGAATAGTCTGGAATCAAGTGTATAGTCTGGAATCAAGTGTATAGTCTGGAATCAAGTGTATAGTCTGGAATCAAGTGAATAGTCTGGAATCAAGTGTATAGTCTGGAATCAAGTGTATAGTCTGGAATCAAGTGTATAGTCTGGAATCAAGTGAATAGTCTGGAATCAAGTGAATAGTCTGGAATCAAGTGTATAGTCTGGAATCAAGTGAATAGTCTGGAATCAAGTGAATAGTCTGGAATCAAGTGTATAGTATGGAATCAAGTGAATAGTCTGGTATCAAGTGAATAGTCTGGAATCAAGTGAATAGTCTGGAATCAAGTGAATAGTCTGGAATCAAGTGTATAGTATGGAATCAAGTGAATAGTCTGGTATCAAGTGAATAGTCTGGAATCAAGTGAATAGTCTGGTATCAAGTGAATAGTCTGGAATCAAGTGAATAGTCTGGAATCAAGTGTATAGTCTGGAATCAAGTGTATAGTCTGGAATCAAGTGAATAGTCTGGAATCAAGTGTATAGTCTGGAATCAAGTGTATAGTCTGGAATCAAGTGTATAGTCTGGAATCAAGTGAATAGTCTGGAATCAAGTGAATAGTCTGGAATCAAGTGAATATTCTGGAATCAAGTGAATAGTCTGGAATCAAGTGAATAGTCTGGAATCAAGTGAATAGTCTGGAATCAAGTGAATAGTCTGGAATCAAATGTATAGTCTGGTATCAAGTGAATAGTTTGGAATCAATCCCCTATATAGGGAGGGCCCTGGTCAAAAGTAATCCACTGTGTGCAAGGGGGGTCAGTGTGTTGCTAACAGCTTAGCTTCCTCCACTGTAACGGGGGATCAGTGTGTTGCTAACAGCTTAGCTTCCTCCACTGTAACGGGGGTCAGTGTGTTGCTAACAGCTTAGCTTCCTCCACTGTAACGGGGGGTCAGTGTGTTGCTAACAGCTTAGCTTCCTCCACTGTAACGGGGGTCAGTGTGTTGCTAACAGCTTAGCTTCCTCCACTGTAACGGGGGTCAGTGTGTTGCTAACAGCTTAGCTTCCTCCACTGTAACGGGGGTCAGTGTGTTGCTAACAGCTTAGCTTCCTCCACTGTAACGGGGGATCAGTGTGTTGCTAACAGCTTAGCTTCCTCCACTGTAATGGGGGTCAGTGTGTTGCTAACAGCTTAGCTTCCTCCACTGTAACGGGGGATCAGTGTGTTGCTAATAGCTTAGCTTCCTCCACTGTAATGGGGGTCAGTGTGTTGCTAACAGCTTAGCTTCCTCCACTGTAACGGGGGTCAGTGTGGTGCTAACAGCTTAGCTTCCTCCACTGTAACGGGGGTCAGTGTGTTGCTAACAGCTTAGCTTCCTCCACTGTAACGGGGGTCAGTGTGTTGCTAACAGCTTAGCTTCCTCCACTGTAACGGGGGTCAGTGTGGTGCTAACAGCTTAGCTTCCTCCACTGTAACGGGGGTCAGTGTGTTGCTAACAGCTTAGCTTCCTCCACTGTAACAGTGATCCTCCAGTGATCCTCTGCTTCTCAACACACATTACAGTCCTCCTTGACAACGTTCCAATGGGTTGAGTCACGCAAAAGGCACCGATTCCACCGGCTCCATACACAACGTTTCAAGCTAGCTGTGGAGTGAGCTTACAACAACGTGTTTAACTCTGTTATGCAGTATATAGAGAACAGGGAGCCGTTTGGGAATGCAACCTTAAACGAGAAGTTTTCTTTTTTTAAACCAATCCTCTATGTTTGATGTAAATAGAATGATATAGAGGGGTCCAGATAAAAAAAAAAAAAAAAGTGATTTCACTTGTTTTTGAGAAACTCACCCCAAACAGAAAATCACTTCCTCATCCTCGTGTTTCAGTATAGTGGTCCTGAAAAAAACATGTTCGAAGGCTCCAATTTTTTATTTTTTATTTCACCTTTACCTTTAAATTCACCCAAATAAATAATTTTAAAAACGGCAAAGCTCTCAGTACAGTGACGCAGGTCTTTAGATGTTGTACACATGAAAGTGTGTCATTCTGAACTTCATCTGCAGCGTTATACTCCATTTTGTGCGACTCAAAGAGTTTTCCCTTTCCAGTTGTTCCATTCTCCGTGTAGCCTGCTGCTACAGGTAATTGCCAAAATAGATTAAACACCAGCATAACATGTCTTAAAAGGGCATTGGCCCTCCTCCATCACTATACTGAGAGAGTTGCCGTTTCTAAAAGGACATATGTGGGTGTTTTTGGAGTCTTTGTTCATATTTTTTTGTCAAGTGATTTGCTGTTTGGGGTGAGTTTCTCAAAAACAAGTGAAATCACTAAAAAGGTGTCTGGACCCTTCTACAGCATTCCATTTACATCAAACATTGAGATTTGGTTGTTAAAAAATGTAATGTCTTCTTTAATACTCCAATCCATCTATCCAGAGCAGACTCACTATCCAGAGCAGACTCGCTACCCAGAGCAGACTCGCTACCCAGAGCAGACTCGCTATCCAGAGCAGACTCACTACCCAGAGCAGACTCACTACCCAGAGCAGACTCACTACCCAGAGCAGACTCACTACCCAGAGCAGACTCACTATCCAGAGCAGACTCGCTATCCAGAGCAGACTCGCTATCCAGAGCAGACTCGCTACCCAGAGCAGACTCGCTATCCAGAGCAGACTCACTATCCAGAGCAAACTCACTATCCAGAGCAGACTCACTACCCAGAGCAGACTCACTACCCAGAGCAGACTCACTACCCAGAGCAGACTCACTATCCAGAGCAGACTCGCTATCCAGAGCAGACTCGCTACCCAGAGCAGACTCGCTATCCAGAGCAGACTCGCTACCCAGAGCAGACTCGCTATCCAGAGCAGACTCGCTATCCAGAGCAGACTCACTACCCAGAGCAGACTCACTACCCAGAGTAGACTCACTATCCAGAGCAGACTCACTATCCAGAGCAGACTCACTATCCAGAGCAGACTCACTATCCAGAGCAGACTCACTATCCAGAGCAGACTCACTATCCAGAGCAGACTCACTACCCAGAGCACACTCACTACCCAGAGCAGACTCACTATCCAGAGCAGACTCACTATCCAGAGCAGACTCACTATCCAGAGCAGACTCACTACCCAGAGCAGACTCACTACCCAGAGCAGACTCGCTATCCAGAGTAAACAAATTGAGGTAGGTCTATCTGGATCAACTCTGATCCATTTCTGTCATGCTGCGTACGAAACAGTTATAAGCTCAAACTGTCGTATTGTGGGTTTTGAAGCTCAACATATTTACATCTCTCTGACACTTTCATTCTACCGTTGCACCACATGAAGGGATTTAGAAATAAATTAGGACAATGTTTAAACAATTCAATAAACAACAGATAGTAATATTTAGCTCCTCCAGGAAAGACAAGTACTCTAACTGGGTCAGGAAGATATGTAGTTTACTCTTGCACAGTTTACTCTGCAATTAGCATAATAGCTAGCTGAGTTTGTGATTTGTGAGTGGTAGGGGAAGAGTTCTAGGGAAATCCAGCTGTGGAAAGACTATAAACAGGAGGACTACTAGTTATCTCTAAGCCCGAAGGAAATGGTGGTACTGAGAAAGAGAACATTGCTGGTGTGTGTGTTTGTGTCTCACACAGACTGGCCTTCACTCCCTAATGATAGGCTGAGTGTATGTGTGTGTCAGAGATAGCTTTATTCATAACACACACTGGTCTTGGCCATGTTCTGTTATATATAATCTCCACCCAGCACAGTCAGAAGAGGACTGACCACCCCTCAGAGCCTGGTTCCTCTCTAGGTTTCTTCCTAGGTTTTGCCCTTTCTAGGGAGTTTTTCCCAGCCATCGTGCTTCTACATCTGCTTGCTGTTTGGGGGTTTTCGGCTGGGTTTCTGTACAGCACTTTGTGGCATCAGCTGATGTAAGAAGAGGATTTATAAATACATTTGATTTGATTTGATTGATTGATGGTTGTCAGTCGTAGGAAATACTGCCAGATATACAGTATGGGAGACGTGGGGACTGAGGTGTCTGAGACATAGATATGGTATGTTTTGTTTAATATGTGTAATGTTGATAGTATGTGTAACCACCAAATCAACCCGACACTGAGGGGAAATGATGCCGCTATCAGACCCTACTGGAGAAACTACTTCGAGAACACTGATGTGCTGATTTACGTCATCGACAGTGCAGACAGAAAAAGATTTGATCAGATGTTATCTCATTTCCCAAATGGTTAAAGGGATAGTGTGAGATTTTGGGCAATTAAGACCTTTTTTCACCATCAGTGTTCTCCAGTAGGGTCTGACCCCCCCCCCCCCCCCCCATGAACACACATAATCTACTTGCCTCTGCAGGTGTGTAGCGCATCCAGGTAGAAGCGAGCGGGACATCTGTCCACACACACTCCGTGTGGTGTTGCTCTGTGTGTGTGACTGTTCTGCGGCAGAAGGGCCTCCTCTGGTTTGAGACACCTCAGACAGTCAGAGGCCAGAGGACCTAGACATCCCCTACAAGACGGATGGCAGACTGCGGAGAGAGAGAGAAAACCACTTTAGTCAGACTTCACTCACACACACACTCACACTCACACTCACACTCAGACTCACACTCAGACTCACACTCAGACTCACACTCAGACTCACACTCACACTCAGACTCACACTCAGACTCACACACACACTCACAACGATAGGTGGTACACTACAGTAGGGGAAATGGTAGGGTGGAGGTGTTAAAAACAAACGACTTCTGAATACATATTTTACGGATATGTACCGAAATTAACAGAACCATTATTTTTTTGTTCCGTTCCACTGTTCCCAACCTGCAAAATAAAGTTCTGAACCGGTTCGAACCCCTAAAAAGTAATGGTTTACAACCTTCCTTTCTGTTCCTTTTAAAATTTCTGAAATCTGCATTTTTTTTTATTTTTTACATTAGCTCGACATTAAATGACATTACCAATCAGTGCGGAGAGAGCAGTTTGCTATGGAGCAGGCAAGCTAGAGTTTACATACACGATGGACAGACACGGGTAGGGAGTGAGAAGAAAGTTAAATGTTGCAGGTGGGGAGAGAGTGAGAGAAGGTGGAGGAGGAGGCTTGACTTGAAGCGCTGGGTATCTCGTTATGAAATGCATTATCGGATTTTCAGGAGTTGGCTTAACGTTGGACCAACAAGCTTGTGAGTGCAGAACGGCACCAGAATGAAAAACACGTCTTACGTTTTTGTCGTTAATAAATCCAACGTTAAACGTGATAACTATAGTATCTGTAACTTGCATTTAAAAAGCGAATTCATTCATTCTCTAATTATAAATCTCTCCCTAATTTCTGAATCACGCTTGTAACATCAGTAGGTTACAGTAGCCTATGCTTCAGAGGGGCAGGTTTCCTATACATACACTGACAAATATTTTCAGCTGGCAGGCTGACACTGGAATACGTTTCTGTCTACTAAATTACGTAAATGTAAACATCATGTAAATGACAGTGAAGGCTTTGCATAGATGCCTTGTTTTTTGTGGGACAGAAAAAAATGCCAGGAATGTAAAATAACGTTATTAACTTCTCTAGGATACGGGGCAGCATGTTCACGTTTGGATGAAAAGCATACCCAAATTCAACTGCCAGCTACTCATCCCCAGAAGATAAGATATGCATATTGTTAGTAGATTTGGATAGAAAACACTCTGAAGTTTCTAAAACTGTTTGAATCATGTCTGTGAGTATAACAAAACTTATTTAGCAGGCGAAACCCCGAGAACACTCTTTTCAATGGATTTTCATTGGGAATACAGATTTCTAATTGACCTTCTTGCAGTTCCTACCGCTTCCACTGGATGTCAACAGTCTTTAGAAATTGGTTGAGGGTTCTTCCTTTGTGTAATGAAGAAGTACGGCCATTTTGAATCAGGGTCACTTGTTGTGTCCTGTTTGTTAGAGGCGCATGACCAGAAGGCTAGCTACAGTTTATTTTAATCCTGTATTGAACACAGATCATCCCATCTTCAATTTTATCGATTATTTACGTAAAAAAATACCTAAAGTTGTATTACAAAAGTAGTTTGAAATGTTTTGGCAAAGTTTACAGGTAACTTTTGTGATATTTTGTAGTCACCTTTCACAATTTGGAACCGGTGTTTTTCTGGATCAAACGCGCCAAATAAATGGACATTTTGGATATATATCGACGGAATTAATCGAACAAAAGGACCATTTGTGCGTTTTGTGTCGCGCCTGCAGGGTTGAAATATGCTTCTCTCTCTGTTTACTATGGTGCTATCTTCAGATAATAGCATTGTTTGCTTTCGCCAAAAAAGCCTATTTGAATTCTGACATGTTGGCTGGATTCACAACCAGTGTAGCTTTAATTTGGTATCTTTCTTGTGTGATTTAATGAAAGTTAGATTTTTATAGTAATTTATTTGAATATGGCGCTCTGCATTTTCTCTGGCTTTTGGCCAAGTGAGACAGTAGCGTCCCGCCTAAACTCAGATTTTTGGATATAAATATGAACTTTACCGAACAAAACATACATGTATTGTGTAACATGAAGTCCTATGAATGTCATCTGATGAAGATCATCAAAGGTTAGTGATGAATTTTAGCTCTATTTCTGCTTTTTGTTACTCCTCTCTTTGGCTGGAAAAATGGCTGTGTTTTTCTGTGGCTATGTACTGACCTAACATAATCGTTTGGTGTGCTTTCGCCGTAAATCCTTTTTGAAATCAGACATGTTGGCTGGATTCACAACAAGTGTAGCTTTAATTTGGTGTCTTTCATTTGTGATTTCATGAAAGTTCGATTTTTATAGTAATTTATTTGAATTTGGCGCTCTGCATTTTTACTGGCTTTTGGCCAAGTGGGACGTTAGCGTCCCACATATCCCAGAGAAGTTAAGCGGTTCCCATGCTTTCAAATAACGGTTCTGTTCCTGAACAGTATAGATCAACCATGTCATCATGCAACAGACGTCATCAGAGTACTGCCAACACTCGGTTTGTTATTTTTATGATATAGTTTTCATTAAATCGTTTTTAATCATAGCTAAAGTTTCTGTTGCTTCTGATTCCGTGACGCCTTTACGGCTGAGACCGCAAGTTTGTGTCCTGGATTCCTGTTAAGTAGCAGTTAGCTGCTAGCAGATTCCTGTTAAGTAGCAGTTAGCTGCTAGAATATTCCTGTTAAGGGATCAGGCCCCTTTTTCTCCATTTCCGCCCAAAGCAAACTGCCTGTAGCTCAGGCCCTGCAGCCAGGATATGCATATTATTGGTACCATTTGAAAGAAAACACTTTGAAGTTTGTAGAAATGTTAAAATAATGTAGGAGAATATAACACAATAGATATGGTAGGTGAAAATCCAAAGAAAAACCAACGCAATTTTTTTTGTTTGAGAGACCATCCTCTTAGAAATGCAAGAGAATTGTAAAATAGCTCCCTGGATGCAATTCCTATGGCTTCCTTAGGGTGTCAGCAGTCTATGTTCAAAGTTCCAGGCTTGTAACTTCAAAAACTAATAAGAAATAAGAGTTTTTGAAGACATAGTCTTGAAAATCTGTGTCATCGCGCACCATGATGAAGTTGCGCACCTGCTAAAATCGGTTTCCTATTGAACATACTTCTTCCGAAAGATATATTATAGGTTGATTACATTTTAGGGTGTCTGAGGAGCAAATACAAACGTATTTTAACTTGTTGAAACAAAGTTCAGGTGTAGATTTTTAGTTCCTTTCTCTGCAATTTGAACGAGTGGATTACTCAAATCAATGGTGCCAACTATACATACTTTTTGGGATATAAAAAATTATTTTATCTAACAAAACGACACTACATGTTATCTCTGGGAGCCTTTGGATGAAAAATCAGAGGAAGATTTTCAAAAAGTAAGTGAATATTTAATCTTTATATGTGAATGTATGAAACATTGTATGAAGCTCGTCGTATGAAGTAGACCAAGGTGCAGCGTGGTACGTGTTCATGATACATTATTTACTCAGAAAACCCAAACAAAACAACAAAAGAATAACGAACGTCACATTCTGAAGGCTTCTCAGAGCTAACAAAGAACAACATCCCACAACCGAAGGTCACAAAACAGGCTGCCTAAGTATGATTCCCAATCAGAGACAACGATAGACAGCTGTCCCTAATTGAGAACCATACCCGGCCAAAACATAGAAACACAACACATAGAATGCCCACTCCACATCACACCCTGACCTAACCAAATAGAGAAATAAAACGGCTCTCTAAGGTCAGGGCGTGACAACCTGTGCCGGTAGAAAAAATATTTTGATGTGGGGCGCCGTCCTCAAACAATCACATGGCATGTTTTCACTGTAATAGCTACTGTAAATTGGACAGTGCAGTTAAATTAACAAGAATTTAAGCTTTCAGCTGATATAAGACACTTATATGTACCTAAATGTGTAACCGCTATAATAACTATTAGAATTTATTTGAATTACGCACCCTCCAGTTTGACCGGAAAATGACCCGCTAGCGGGACACCGATCCCTAAGAAGTTTTAACTGTTAACCTGTTTGGGCTGCAAGGGGCAGTATTGAGTAGCCAGATAAAAGGTGTCCATTTCAAACGGCCTCGTACTCAATTCTTGCTCGTACAATATGCATATTATTATTACTATTGGATAGAAAACACTATCTAGTTTCTAAAACCGTTTGAATTATTTCTCTGAGTGAAACAGAACTCATTCTGCAGCACATTTCCTGACCAGGAAGTGGAACGTCTGAAATCGATGCTCTGTTCTTCTTCCTGCCTATAAATGGGCACAAGACCTATTAGTATACATGCACGTCATACACCTTCCTCTGGGTGTCAAGAGGCTGTGAGAGAAGAAATGAGGTGATTATCTTGGTCTGAGATGGAACACATCATCTTGGAATGACGTGTCCTCCATTTTCGGTACTCTGAAGAGCGCGAGCTGGACAGTGGGGTTGCCTTTTGTTTAGCTGCCGTAATAGGCGACTACAATCTCCGGCTTTGATTTTATTTGATACATGTCACCATATCATCGTAAAGTATGTTTTTTCAATATAGTTTCATCAGATTATTGAAATTTTTTCGGGAGTTTTGCCGTGTTCCGTTCTCTTCCGTTTGTTGACATGGAGAGTGTCGTGCCACCCGGCTAGCGCGCTTGCTAAATGAAGAGGGAAAGTTGCCGTTCTGAATCCAAACAACGACTGTTCTGGACAAAGGACACCTTGTCCAACATTCTGATGAAAGATCAGCAAAAGTAAGACCCATTTTATGATGTTATTTCATATATCTGTCGTAGTCGCCGGCGCCCAAGTGTTTCTGGCTATTGTGCTAAGCTAATATAACGCTACATTTTTTTTCGCTGTAAAACACTTAATAAATCGGAAATATTGGCTGGAATCACAAGATGCCTGTCTTTCATTTGCTGTACACTATGTATTTTTCAGAAATGTTTTATGATGAGTAATTAGGTATTTGACGTTGGTGCCTGTAATTATTATGGCTGCTTTCGGTGCAATTTCTGACTGTAGCTGCAATGTAAACTATGATTTATACCTGAAATATGCACATTTTTCTAACAAAACATATGCTATACAATAAATATGTTATCAGACTGTCATCTGATGAAGTTGTTTCTTGGTTAGTGGCTATTTATATCTTTATTTGGTCGAATTTGTGATAGCTACTGATGGAGTAAAAAACTGATGGAGTAAAAAAAGTGGTGTCTTTTGCTAACGTGGTTAGCTAATAGATTTACATATTGTGTCTTCCGTGTAAAACATTTTAAAAATCGGACATGTTGGCTGGATTCACAAGATGTGTACCTTTCATATGCTGTATTGGACTTGTTAATGTGTGAAAGTTAAATATTTAAAAAAAATATCTTTTGAATTTCGCGCCCTGCACTTTGAGCTGGCTGTTGTCATAAGTGTACCGGTGTCGGGCTGCAGCCATAAGAAGTTAAGTAGCAGTCAGCTGCTAGCAATGTTAGCCCACCAGTGTTTTTATCCACGGCTGGAAATCATTTCCACACAATCAAGACAAAGATAAGGTGGATACGGTAGAAAATGGACAGGAATTTGGCTGCCCTAAATGCACCATGTTCAAGCATCTTTTGGGAAAAGATCCTGTGGCAGTTTGCTCGGCTACGAGAAAAGGAAAACTTGCTTTCTAAGTACACCGACCTTGCTGTAACCCAGGCAAACCTAATCTCAGTTTTAAATGCCTCCAATACCAAAGCTGTCGATGAGTTGGGTGGCGTTGATCTAACTCAATCAAACGGACAGATATTAAGGTCAACTCATCGGCCCCATGGGAGACTGGACACTCGCAAGGTGTAGGAAATTGGGGAGGCAGTCTGGCCACCTATCTATCTGTGAAGATCTGATCCAGCTATCAAACAGCTATGGGTCTGTCTACAGTCTGTGCACCAACGAAGGTCCAATGTCACCCAGGAGCCCGTGTCCATGACAACAACTCTCTCCTGCCCACGGTTCAGGCCAACTACTCCAATATTGACACCATCGTCACTCACGTAGGTTTTAACGACCTTCGTTTTAGGCGATCTGAAAAAACTGTGGGAGGACTACATACATTTTTTAAAGACCCTCGCTTGCACAGGGAAGAAAATAATTATCTTTGGCCCCCTCCTGTGCTACTCGCTTCTCTCTTTTTAAAAGAGACGGGATTCACCCTAACACCAGGGCTTCCAGGATTATTTCCTGAAACATTGCAAACTGTTTTAGAGTCAGACAGTGTTTTTTAGTGGTTCAGTTTGTATTGTTATTCTTTAGTTTTTTATCCTCTTATGTTTGTTGTGTAATAAATATTTAAGTTTTTATTTCCATTGTTTGTATTCGTTTTTTCCTGTGAAGCATATTGTGTTGCATTCCACGTATGAAATGTGCTGTATAAATAAAGCTTGGTTCTGATTCTGTTCCCTCTAGTGGTGTGGGGGCTGTGCTTTGGCAAATATATCCTGCCTGTTTGGCCCTGTCCGGGGTTATCATCGGATGGTGTCACTGATATCCTGTCTCAGCCTCCAGTATTTATGCTGCAGTATTTTATGTGTCGGGGGGCTAGTCTGTTATATCTGGAGTATTTCTCCTGTCTTATCCGGTGTCCTGTGTGAATTTAAGTATGCTCTCTCTAATTCTCTCTTTCTTTCTTTCTCTCTCTCTCGGAGAACCTGAGCCCTAGGACCATGCCTCAGGACTACCTGGCATGATGACTCCTTGTTGTCCCCAGTCCACCTGGCCGTGCTGCTGCTCCAGTTTCAACTGTTCTGCCTGTGGCTATGGAACCCTGACCTGTTCACTGTGATTACTATTATTTGACCATGCTGGTCATTTATGAACATTTGAACATCTTGGCCATGTTCTGTTATAATCTCCACCTGGCACAGCCAGAAGAGGACTGGCCACTCCTCATAGCCTGGTTCCTCTCTAGGTTTCTTCCAAGGTTTTGGCCTTTCTAGGGAGTTTTTCCTAGCCACCGTGCTTCTACACCTGCATTGCTTGCTATTTGGGGTTTTAGGCTGGGTTTCTGTACAGCACTTTGATATATCAGCTGATGTCAGAAGGGCTTTATAAATACATTTGATTTGATTTTGATTCTGTTCCTGTACAAATGTCCTTATTTTCCGGTGTTCGGTACTGTTCCCTGGACCGGTTCCAAACCCTGAGTGACTTCAGAAAGTATTCACACCCCTGAACTTTTTCCACATTTTGTTGTATTACAGCCTGAATTTAAAATGGATTACATTGAAATTTGTGTCACTTCCCTACCCCATAATGTCAAAGGGGAATCATGTTCTTAGAAAATGTTACACATTTTTTATAAAATGGGAAGCTAAAATGTCTTGAGTCAATAAGTATTCAACTCCTTTGTTATGGCAAGCCTAAATAATTTCAGTAGTAAAAATGTGCTTAACAAGTCACATAATAAGTTGCATGGTCACACTCTGTGTGCAATAATAGTGTTTATCATTATTTGTGAATGACTACCTCATCTCTGTAACCCCAAACATACAATTATCTTATCAGTCGAGCAGTGAATTTCTAACACAGATTCAACCATAAAGACCAGGGAGGTTTTCCAATGGCTCGCAAAGAAGGGCACCTATTGGTAGATGGGTCAAAATAAACAGCAGACACTGAATCTCCCTTTGAGCCTGTGTACATTTTTTGTATTTTTTTTTACCAAAACATGATGAAGTTCTATTTTTAGCTGATATGGGAATGAAAACCCAAGCAGCATTATCAAACATAATGTTTAGGATACACTGGTAAGTATATGAATATTTTCCAGGGCATATTTTTTTTTAAATAAATCTGATTATTACACATGGAGATGTGGAATGCTAAAAAGGCTAGCTAGCTTGCTATGTTTTTAGCCAGGCTGCCAGCTAGTTATTACTAGCAAGAGAAAGCGACTCTTCCTTGCTTTCACAAAATGAAAATACAAAAATAATCGGCCCCTTGTGAATGGGAGTGGGACCGGCGAGGACATCATGTTACCAAAAGGTGTCCCCCTACTCCAAAAATGATTTTAGTATTTTCATTTTTGCAGGCACAAAGCTTGTAGTAACCTTAAGCCCAACTCAAGCCCTAAACCCCTAAACCCTAAACCCTAAACCCCTAAACCGCAAACCCCTAAACCCCTAAACCCCTAAACCCCAAACCCTAAACCCCTAAACCCTAGAGGAAGGCTCTTACTGTGACAGGTCTGATCCTGGTGGTACAGTCCATCTCCGCAGGTCTCCAGACACTGGTCCTGGTGTAGAGACCGTCCCTGGGAACAGAGGGTACACTGGGACACAGAGGGGCCGGAGCAGGACCAGCAGGAGCTGTGACAGGCTGAGAGTGAATAGGTCAGAGGTCAATCACACTGTTGGAGCCAATCAGGAATTTGGCGAGTTTCAACATTATAAAAACGTTGTACGGTTCAAGTTTCAAGTTTTTGTTGTAACGTTAAATGTACAATGAAATGCCTTTCTTGCTATCCAGCAAGTGCAGGTTTTTTGTTCCTACCCACCATGAACAAAAACCTGATTCACAAAATCAATTAATGCACTGATGAGTTGATTAGTTGAAGCAGGTATGTTAGAGCTGGGCTAGGACATAAGCCTGCCATGAAGACACAAGGGCTATAAACTATGTGCAGGTTTTGGTGCAGCCAAGAACTAATACTGAAACTGTATGAGTATGAGAGGTATTCATGTAAACTGTGTTGAGGAGTTGCTTACCTCTGCAGCGGCGATGGTCGTCTATGTAATGCTGTTCTGGACAGTGGGAAATACATTTCCCATGATGCATAGCAGAGCCCTGGGGGCAGCTCGTGCACTTGGGGTTGTCAGGGTAACAGGTAGCGCAGGACGAATCGCACGCTGTGGGGATGACATACGCACACACACACACACACACACACACACACACACACACACACACACACACACACACACACACACACACACACACACACACACACACACACACACACACACACACACACACACACACACACACACACACACACACACACACACACAAGCATTGTGATTCCATTGTCGCTCTGTCACACGTCTGATGTGTTTAAACACATTATATTTAACCATTTTAAATGTATCTACAATTTAACGTTTTAATAAAGCAGTTTAAATTTACTGCTCAACAGCATATGTGTGAGATATATTCTTTGTCACTTATAAAGGGGCTTTCACACACGAATTGGTTTGGAGCGTTTTTCCCCCCAACTCTGGTGCGTTTACCCCCTTAGTTGGGTTCCTTTGGACTGGTGTGAGAACTGTATCCGCACTCAGGGGGGCACTGAACAACATGGTACCTTGGTGCGGTTCGCTGCAGGTGAGCAAGCAGTCCAGACCAAACACAGGAAAAGAACCAGAGTGGCGCAGTGTGATTGGTTGTTTGACTGATCACATGCAGCAAAACAGCATCATAACCCGATATGACTGAAACATTCTGTGAGTAGCAGCTCATTTATGGGCTCATCCAATGCAGATTAGTTTAGGGGAGACAGGGGGCTATACCAGGGATATAGACTACTGAATATAGTTTATTCACGTTGCAGTTTCCTCCGGAATGTTGTTGGAAGACCAAAACGAAAGTGAAATGAAGATTGGGACACAAAAGTGATGCTTTATAATACTCGTAGATGGATTTAACATGAGTTTTGTTGGGGTTTGATTGAGATATGGCTAACATTATTAATATGCATGTCAATCTCTCCTGGCTCAAAGTGGAGGAGAGATTGACTTCATCACTACTTGTATTTGTGAGAGGTATTGACATGTTGAATGCACACATGCATACCCCACAAGAGATGCCACAAGAGGTCTCTTCACAGTCCCCAAGTCCAGAACAGACTATGGGAGGCGCACAGTACTACATAGAGCCATGACTACATGGAACTCTATTCCACATCAAGTAGCAGATGCAAGCAGTAGAATCAGATTTAAAAAAAACAGATAAAAATACACCGTATGGAACAGCGGGGACTGTGAAGCAACATGCTTACACACACACATCATAACATACGCACTATATACACACGTACACATCACAGGAGGTTGGTGGCACCTTAATTGGGCAGAACGTGCTCGTGGTAATGAATGGAGCGGAACTAGTGGAATGTAACAAATACATCAAACACATGGTTTCCAGGTGTTTGATGCCATTCCATTTGCAACTGTGAGGAACGACGCTGTGATACGAGAAGTAGGTACAGGGAGAACATTTAATGAGCAATGGGACATGGAACAGGACAGGACAGCGTCTGGACAGGGGAATAAATAACGACACCAATGCTAACACAGGGAACGAACGGGGAAGTATACAGAGATAGGGAAGGCAATCAACAAAGGGAAGGAGTCGAGGTGAGTCCAATGAGCGCTGCTGTGTGTAATGATGGTGACAGGTGTGCGTAATGAAGGGCAGCCTGGCGCCCTCGAAGGCGCCAGAGAGGGAGAGCAGGGGCAGGTGTGACAGCGCCGTTCCGGCCATTATCCGCTTAGCAGACTCCTGTGGTACACCTGGATGTTGTATTGTAGATAAAGTACGTGGTAGTAGAGTAGAGGCCTGAAGAAACACACATCATGTGTTGTGAATGTGTTCTAATGTTATTAAAATTGTAGAACTGCCTTAATTTTGAAGGACCCCAGGAAGAGTAGCTGCTGCCTTAGCAGGAACTAATGGGGATCCATAATAAACCCCAGGATGAGTAGCTGCTGCCTTGACAGGAACTAATGGGGATCCATAATAAACCCCCAGGAAGAGTAGCTGCTGCCTTGGCAGGAACTAATGGGGATCCACAATAAACCCCAGGAAGAGTAGCTGCTGCCTTGGCAGGAACTAATGGGGATCCATAATAAACCCCAGGAAGAGTAGCTGCTGCCTTGGCAGGAAATAATGGGGATCCATAATAAACCACAGGAAGAGTAGCTGCTGCCTTGGCAGGAAATAAATGGGGATCCATAATAAATACAAAGACAAATGTGAAACCAAGCAGACCAAATGAAACAAATTCAATGTAACAAATAATCAAACTCTTATTGGACTTCAGCTCAAAACTATGTGTGAAAACGCCCAAAGTCAAACATACCTTTAGTATTAAACTACCTCAACAAAAGATTGCTTTACATGTATGTTAATAAGCCCATGCCAAAGAATCAATTCGTAATTCAAAATACCAATGTATTCAAACAAGCCCCTTAACTCCTGTCTCCCACAAAGATATTGATTCAATCCAATCCCTTTCCTGCACGTTGCTTAGCTTGAGGGGGAAAGAAAAGTACTCATTAAAACATCTTCTTAATAGGGGGCGCCATTTCCACTTTGTGAAAAAATAGTGCCCAAATTAAACGGCCTCGTACTCTGTTCTAGATCATATGATATGCATATTATTATTACTATTGGATAGAAAACACTCTGAAGTTTCTAAAACTGTTTGAATTATATCTGTGAGTAAAACAGAACTCATTTGGCAGGCAAACTTCCAAACAGGAAGTGAAAATTCTGAAATGGGTCTCTGTGAAAGGCTTCGCCTATTCAATTGCCTTGTATTTATGGATATGTATGCACTTCATACGCCTTCCACTAGATGTCAACAGGCAGTAGAACGTTGAATGAGGTGTCTAGCCTGATGTGGGACCGAATGAGAGCTTTTGGAGTGACAGGTCAGCCATATTGGCAGTATTTTGCTGAGCACCTGGGTGCTCGTTCCATGCGTCAAACTTTCATGGACACGTGAGCTACACCATGCTAGCCAAAGTTGCTAATTCGACAGAAGAAATGGACATTCTGTCACGACTTCGACCGAGGCAGGCTCTCCTTCCCGTTCGGGTGGCGTTCGGCGGTCGTCGTCACCGGCTTATTAGCTGCCACTGATCCTTTTCTCCCCCTCCCTATGTGTTTATTGGGTTCACCTGTTTTGTATTAGGGTTAATTAGTTGGGCTTATTAGTCAGCCGGTCCGCACGTTTCTTTGTGCGGGATTGTTTTGTTTGTAAGTAGTGGTGTTGGTTTTGTGCACGTGTTTACTGGACTGTGTTCGTTTCCCCCGTGTCTGGGGTTGGTTAAGAAGTACACCCAGTGTGTTAGTAGGGTGGCCTAGTTTGTCCGTGTTCATTAAAGAACATTTGTATTTGCACCTGCTGTTTCCTGCGCTTTGACTTCACACTCCGACACTCAGGCCTTACACATTCTAAAACAAAACAACGATTTATTGTGGAACTAGGACTCCTGGCACTGCATTCTGATGAAAGTTCATTAAAGGTAAGAGAATATTTATGATGTAATTTCGTATTTTTGTTGAATATGTTGACTCCAACATGGTGGAGAATGGCTGAGCGCTGTCTCAGATTATTGTAAGCTGTGCTTTTTACTAGTTATTTTTTTAAATCTAACACAGCGGTTGTATTAAGAACCAGTGTATCTTTAATTATATGTCCAACATGTATTTTTCAGCAAAGTTTATGATGAGTTTTTCTGTTAGATTACGTGACTCTCCAAAATTTCTCCGGACAATTTGGAGCATTTTTGCGCCATGTTCACAATGTAAAACCAGGATTTGTAGCTATAAATATGCACATTTTCGAACAAAACATAAATGTATTGTATAACATGATGTTATAAGACTGTCATCTGATGAAGTTGTTCAAAGGTTAGTGATTCATTTTATCTCTATTTGTGGGTTTTGTGAAAGCTATCTTTGCAGTGAAAAAATGGCATTGTGTTTTGGGCTATTGTGGTGAGCTAACATAAATATATGTTGTGTTTTCGCTGTTAAACATTTGAGAAATCGGACATGTTGGCTGGATTCACAAGATGTTTATCTTTCATTTGCTGTACAACATGTATTTTTCATAAAAGTTTTATGATGAGTATTTCTGTATTTCACGTTGCTCTCTGTAATTATTCTGGCTGTTTTGGTGCCATTTGTGACTATGGTTGCAATGTAAAACCAGGATTTATAGCTATAAATATGCACATTTTCGAACAAAACATAAATGTATTGTATAACATGATGTCATAAGACTGTCATCTGATGAAGTTGTTCAAAGGTTAGTGATTCATTTTATCTCTATTTGTGGGTTTTGTGAGAGCTATCTTTGCGGTGAAAAAATGGCGTTGTGTGTTGCGCTATTGTGGTGAGCTAACATAAATATATGTTGTGTTTTCGCTGTAAAACATTTTAAAAATCGGACACGATGGCTGGATTCACAAGATGTTTATCTTTCATTTGCTGTATTGGACTTGTGATTTCATGAAATTATATTATATGATATTCCCTGTGGCGCTAGGCTAGGCTATGCTAGTCAGCGTTTCTGATGAGGAGGATCCCGGATCCGGGAGGTTGATTAAGTAGAGGTTTTAATCTCCATGTTGCTATAGCTACTATAATAGACTTAGTTAGTTTATATCTCCATGTTGCTATAGCTACTATAATAGACTTAGTTAATTTATATCTCCATGTTGCTATAGCTACTATAATAGACTTAGTTAGGTTATATCTCCATGTTGCTATAGCTACTATAATAGACGTAGTTAGGTTATATCTCCATGTTGCTATAGCTACTATAATAGTCTTAGGTTATATCTCCATGTTGCTATAGCTACTATAATAGTCTTAGGTTATATCTCCATGTTGCTATAGCTACTATAATAGTCTTAGGTTATATCTCCATGTTGCTATAGCTACTATAATAGTCTTAGGTTA
>NW_024057702.1:0-5000 GCF_016432855.1 Salvelinus namaycush | reverse complement strand
CAAGCATGCACTGACACACACACACACACACACACACACAAGCATGCACTGACGCACACACACACACACACACACACACACACACACACACACACACACACACACACACAGTCCCCATTATGTGTGAAACATAAATGTCAGCTGGTAATCACGACAGTTTGAGGTACCGCAAAGGAAAGATGGTGAAGACGCTCATCATGCTGTAAGTCATTACATATAGGACAGAAAAAACGTTATTTATTAGCCTAGTAGTTAGAAGTATTTAGACATGCCATGTGAAATAGGCCTCAGGTGAAATCATTGTTAAAGGTGTGAGAGAAAAGGCCTGTTTCATGTAGGTCTAGTTTAGTTACGGGTTTGATCATTTCAAAACAGAAATAACAAAACATTACTTTAAGCAATTGCATGTGGAGCAGGACCCACTGACTCACTACATTGTTCTATTATCCAGACAGCTGCATGTGGAGCAGGACCCACTGACTCACTACATTGTTCTATTATCCAGACAGCTGCATGTGGAGCAGGAACCACTGACTCACTACATTGTTCTATAATCCAGACAGCTGCATGTGGAGCAGGAACCACTGACTCACTACATTGTTCTATTATCCAGACAGCTGCATGTGGAGCAGGACCCACTGACTCACTGCATTGTTCTATTATCCAGACAGCTGCATGTGGAGCAGGACCCACTGACTCACTACATTGTTCTATTAACCAGACAGCTGCATGTGGAGCAGGAACCACTGACTCACTACATTGTTCTATTATCCAGACAGCTGCATGTGGAGCAGGAACCACTGACTCACTACATTGTTCTATTATCCAGACAGCTGCATGTGGAGCAGGAACCACTGACTCACTACATTGTTCTATTATCCAGACAGCTGCATGTGGAGCAGGACCCACTGACTCACTACATTGTTCTATTATCCAGACAGCTGCATGTGGAGCAGGACCACTGACTCACTACATTGTTCTATTATCCAGACAGCTGCATGTGGAGCAGGACCCACTGACTCACTACATTGTTCTATTATCCAGACAGCTGCATGTGGAGCAGGAACCACTGACTCACTACATTGTTCTATTATCCAGACAGCTGCATGTGGAGCAGGACCCACTGACTCACTACATTGTTCTATAATCCAGACAGCTGCATGTGGAGCAGGACCCACTGACTCACTGCATTGTTCTATTATCCAGACAGCTGCATGTGGAGCAGGACTCACTACATTGTTCTATTATCCAGACAGCTGCAGGAACCACTGACTCACTACATTGTTCTATTATCCAGACAGCTGCATGTGGAGCAGGACCCACTGACTCACTACATTGTTCTATTATCCAGACAGCTGCATGTGGAGCAGGACCCACTGACTCACTACATTGTTCTATTATCCAGACAGCTGCATGTGGAGCAGGAACCACTGACTCACTACATTGTTCTATTATCCAGACAGCTGCAGGACCCACTGACTCACTACATTGTTCTATTAACCAGACAGCTGCATGTGGAGCAGGACCCACTGACTCACTACATTGTTCTATTATCCAGACAGCTGCATGTGGAGCAGGACCCACTGACTCACTACATTGTTCTATTATCCAGACAGCTGCATGTGGAGCAGGAACCACTGACTCACTACATTGTTCTATTATCCAGACAGCTGCATGTGGAGCAGGAACCACTGACTCACTACATTGTTCTATTATCCAGACAGCTGCATGTGGAGCAGGACCCACTGACTCACTACATTGTTCTATTATCCAGACAGCTGCATGTGGAGCAGGACCCACTGACTCACTACATTGTTCTATTATCCAGACAGCTGCATGTGGAGCAGGACCAACTGACTCACTACATTGTTCTATTATCCAGACAGCTGCATGGAGCAGGACCCACTGACTCACTACATTGTTCTATTATCCAGACAGCTGCATGTGGAGCAGGACCCACTGACTCACTACATTGTTCTATTATCCAGACAGCTGCATGTGGAGCAGGACCCACTGACTCACTACATTGTTCTATTATCCAGACAGCTGCATGTGGAGCAGGAACCACTGACTCACTACATTGTTCTATTATCCAGACAGCTGCATGTGGAGCAGGAACCACTGACTCACTACATTGTTCTATTATCCAGACAGCTGCATGTGGAGCAGGACCCACTGACTCACTACATTGTTCTATTATCCAGACAGCTGCATGTGGAGCAGGAACCACTGACTCACTACATTGTTCTATTATCCAGACAGCTGCATGTGGAGCAGGACCACTGACTCACTACATTGTTCTATTATCCAGACAGCTGCATGTGGAGCAGGACCCACTGACTCACTACATTGTTCTAGTATCCAGACAGCTGCATGTGGAGCAGGACCCACTGACTCACTACATTGTTCTATTATCCAGACAGCTGCCATGTGGAGCAGGACCCACTGACTCACTAGCATTGTTCTATTATCCAGACAGCTGCATGTGGAGCAGGACCCACTGACTCACTACATTGTTCTATTATCCAGACAGCTGCATGTGGAGCAGGACCCACTGACTCACTACATTGTTCTATTATCCAGACAGCTGCATGTGAGCAGGACCCACTGACTCACTACATTGTTCTATTATCCAGACAGCTGCATGTGAGCAGGACCCACTGACTCACTACATTGTTCTATTATCCAGACAGCTGCAGGACCCACTGACTCACTACATTGTTCTATTAACCAGACAGCTGCATGTGGAGCAGGACCCACTGACTCACTACATTGTTCTATTATCCAGACAGCTGCATGTGGAGCAGGACCCACTGACTCACTACATTGTTCTATTATCCAGACAGCTGCATGTGGAGCAGGAACCACTGACTCACTACATTGTTCTATTATCCAGACAGCTGCATGTGGAGCAGGAACCACTGACTCACTACATTGTTCTATTATCCAGACAGCTGCAGGAACCACTGACTCACTACATTGTTCTATTATCCAGACAGCTGCATGTGGAGCAGGAACCACTGACTCACTACATTGTTCTATTATCCAGACAGCTGCATGTGGAGCAGGAACCACTGACTCACTACATTGTTCTATTATCCAGACAGCTGCATATGGAGCAGGACCCACTGACTCACTACATTGTTCTATTATCCAGACAGCTGCATGTGGAGCAGGACCCACTGACTCACTACATTGTTCTATTATCCAGACAGCTGCATGTGGAGCAGGACCCACTGACTCACTACATTGTTCTATTATCCAGACAGCTGCATGTGGAGCAGGACCCACTGACTCACTACATTGTTCTATTATCCAGACAGCTGCATGTGGAGCAGGACCCACTGACTCACTACATTGTTCTATTATCCAGACAGCTGCATGTGGAGCAGGAACCACTGACTCACTACATTGTTCTATTATCCAGACAGCTGCATGTGGAGCAGGAACCACTGACTCACTACATTGTTCTATTATCCAGACAGCTGCATGTGGAGCAGGAACCACTGACTCACTACATTGTTCTATTATCCAGACAGCTGCATGTGGAGCAGGACCCACTGACTCACTACATTGTTCTATTATCCAGACAGCTGCAGGACCCACTGACTCACTACATTGTTCTATTATCCAGACAGCTGCATGTGGAGCAGGACCCACTGACTCACTACATTGTTCTATTATCCAGACAGCTGCATGTGGAGCAGGACCCACTGACTCACTACATTGTTCTATTAACCAGACAGCTGCATGTGGAGCAGGACCCACTGACTCACTACATTGTTCTATTATCCAGACAGCTGCATGTGGAGCAGGACCCACTGACTCACTACATTGTTCTATTATCCAGACAGCTGCATGTGGAGCAGGACCCACTGACTCACTACATTGTTCTATTATCCAGACAGCTGCATGTGGAGCAGGACCCACTGACTCACTACATTGTTCTATTATCCAGACAGCTGCATGTGGAGCAGGACCCACTGACTCACTACATTGTTCTATTATCCAGACAGCTGCATGTGGAGCAGGACCCACTGACTCACTACATTGTTCTATTATCCAGACAGCTGCATGTGGAGCAGGAACCACTGACTCACTACATTGTTCTATTATCCAGACAGCTGCATGTGGAGCAGGAACCACTGACTCACTACATTGTTCTATTATCCAGACAGCTGCATGTGGAGCAGGAACCACTGACTCACTACATTGTTCTATTATCCAGACAGCTGCATGTGGAGCAGGAACCACTGACTCACTACATTGTTCTATTATCCAGACAGCTGCATGTGGAGCAGGACCCACTGACTCACTACATTGTTCTATTATCCAGACAGCTGCATGTGGAGCAGGAACCCACTGACTCACTACATTGTTCTATTATCCAGACAGCTGCATGTGGAGCAGGACCCACTGACTCACTACATTGTTCTATTATCCAGACAGCTGCATGTGGAGCAGGACCCACTGACTCACTACATTGTTCTATTATCCAGACAGCTGCATGTGGAGCAGGACCCACTGACTCACTACATTGTTCTATTATCCAGACAGCTGCATGTGGAGCAGGAACCACTGACTCACTACATTGTTCTATTATCCAGACAGCTGCATGTGGAGCAGGACCACTGACTCACTACATTGTTCTATTATCCAGACAGCTGCATGTGGAGCAGGACCACTGACTCACTACATTGTTCTATTATCCAGACAGCTGCATGTGGAGCAGGACCCACTGACTCACTACATTGTTCTATTATCCAGACAGCTGCATGGGAGCAGGAACCACTGACCTCACTACATTGTTCTATTAATCCAGACAGCTGCATGTGGAGCAGGAACCACTGACTCACTACATTGTTCTATTATCCAGACAGCTGCATGTGGAGCAGGAACCACTGACTCACTACATTGTCTATTATCCAGACAGCTGCATGTGGAGCAGGAACCACTGACTCACTACATTGTTCTATTATCCAGATCAGCTGCATGTGGAG
>NW_024057701.1:0-93049 GCF_016432855.1 Salvelinus namaycush | reverse complement strand
CCTCCTCTCAACCTCCTCTCAACCTCCTCTCAACCTCCTCTCAACCTCCTCTCAATCTACTCTCAACCTCCTCTCAACCTCCTCTCAATCTACTCTCAACCTCCTCTCAACCTCCTCTCAACCTTCACCCAACCTCCTCTCAACCTCCTCTCAACCTCCTCCCAACCTCCTCTCAAACTCCTCTGAACTTCCTCTCTTTCTACTCTCAACCTCCTCTCAACCTCCTCTCAACCTCCTCCCAACCTCCTCTCAACCTCCTCCGAACTTCCTCTCTTTCTACTCTCAACCTCCTCTCAACCTCCTCTCAATCTACTCTCAACCTCCTCTCAATCTACTCTCAACCTCCTCTCAACCTCCTCTCAACCTTCACCCAACCTTCACCCAACCTCCTCTCAACCTCCTCTCAACCTCCTCCAAACCTCCTCTCAACCTCCTCTCAACCTCCACTCAACCTCCTCTGAACCGCCACTCAACCTCCAATCAACCTCCACTCAACCTCCTCTCAACCTTCCACCAACCTTCACCCAACCTCCTCTCAACCTCCTCCCAACCTCCTCTCAAACTCCTCTCAACCTCCTCCCAACCTCCTCTCAACCTCCTCCCATCTCCCCTCAACCTCTTCCCAACCTCCTCTCAACCTCCTCCCAACCTCCTCCCAACCTCCTCTCAACCTCTTCCCAACCTCCTCTCAACCTCCTCCCATCCTACTCCCAACCTCCTCTCAACCTCTTCCCAACCTCCTCTCAAACTCCTCCCATCCTCCTCCCAACCTCCTCCCATCCTCCTCCCAACCCCCTCCCAACCTCCTCCCAACCTCCTCTCAACCTCCTCTCAACCTCTTCCCAACCTCCTCGCATCATCCTCCCAACCTCCTCCCAACCTCCTCCCAGCCTCCTCCCATCCTCCTCCCATCCTCCTCTCAACCTCCTCTCAACCTCTTCCCAACCTCCTCTCATCACCTCTCATCATCTCTCATTACCTCTCATCACATCTCATTACCTCTCATTACCTCTAATCACATCTCATTACCTCTCATTACCTCTCATTTTCCTCTCATCACCTCTCATTACCTCTCATTACCTCTCATCACCTCTCATTACTTCTCATCGCCTCTCAGTACCTCTCATCACCTCTCATTACCTCTCATCATCTCTCATTACTTCTCATCACCTCTCATCACCTCTCTTCACCTCTCATTACCTCTCATGACCTCTCATGACCTCTCATGACCTCTCATTACCTCTCATCACCTTTCATCAGGTCTCATTACCTCTCATCACCTCTCACTACCTCTCATAACCTCTCATTACTTCTCATGACCTCTCTTCACCTCTCATTAACTCTCATCACCTCTCATTACCTCTCATTATCTCTCATCACCTCTCATGACCTCTCATTCCCTCTCATTACCTCTCATTACCTCTAATCACCTGTCATTACCTCTCATCACCTCTCATTACCTCTCATTACCTCTCATCACCTCTCATTACCTCTCATCACATCTCATTACCTATCATCACCTCTCATTACCTCTCATTACCTCTCATTACCTCTCATTACCTCTCATCACCTCTCATTACCTCTCATCACCTCTCATCACCTCCCATTACCTCTCATTACCTCTCATTACCTCTCATTACCTCTCATCACCTCTCATCATCTCTCATCACATCTCATTACCTCTCATCACCTCTCATCATCTCTCATCACCTCTCTTCAACTCTCATCACCTCTCATTACCTCTCATCACCTCTCATGACCTCTCATCACCTCTCATCACCTCTCATTACCTCTCATAACCTCTCATTACATCTCATTACCTCTCATTACCTCTCATTACCTATCATTACCTCTCATTACCTCTCATCACCTCTCATCGCCTCTCATCACCTCTCTTCACCTCTCATTACCTCTCATTACCTCTCATTACATCGCATTACCTCTCATTACCTCTCATTACCTCTCATCGCCTCTCATCACCTCTCATCACCTCTCTTCACCTCTCATCACCTCTCATTACCGAACAACAGTCAGCAAGCTGTCTGACCACGTCCCCCACAGGTGATCCTAGTGAGACCAGACATCTACTGCTGAGGAAAGATGACTAGTGTCCTGTGGTGGTGAAATCTTCTCTTCTCTCCTCTTCACTTCTCTTCTCTTCTCTCCTCTTCACTTCTCTTCTCTTCTGCATCAATTGCGCATCTCTGTCAGTCTTTTTACTGAAGTTGTTGTAATTTACAGAGTATGACCGTATTCAGAGAAAAGAGTTCAGCAGTAGCACAAGGTACATTTTTTTATACAAATGTCAAAGTGCAGTACAGTACTATCCCTGGGAACTGGCTTTAGAGTGCAGTACAGTACTATCACTGGGAACTGGCTTTAGAGTGCAACACAGTACTATCACTGGGAACCGGATTTAGAGTGCAGTACAGTACTATCCCTGGGAACTGGCTTTAGAGTGCAGCACAGTACTATCCCTGGGAACTGGCTTTAGAGTGCAGCACAGTACTATCACTGGGAACTGGCTTTAGAGTGCAGTACAGTACTATCACTGGGAACTGGCTTTAGAGTGCAGCACAGTACTATCCCTGGGAACTGGCTTTAGAGTGCAGTACAGTACTATCACTGGGAACTGGCTTTAGAGTGCAGTACAGTACTATCACTGGGAACTGGCTTTAGAGTGCAACACAGTACTATCCCTGGGAACTGGCTTTAGAGTGCAGCACAGTACTATCACTGGGAACTGGCTTTAGAGTGCAGCACAGTACTATCCCTGGGAACTGGCTTTAGAGTGCAGCACAGTACTATCACTGGGAACTGGCTTTAGAGTGCAGCACAGTACTATCACTGGGAACTGGCTTTAGAGTGCAACACAGTACTATCACTGGGAACTGGCTTTAGAGTGCAACACAGTACTATCACTGGGAACTGGCTTTAGAGTGCAGTACAGTACTATCACTGGGAACTGGCTTTAGAGTGCAGTACAGTACTATCACTGGGAACTGGCTTTAGAGTGCAGTACAGTACTATCACTGGGAACTGGCTTTAGAGTGCAGCACAGTACTATCACTGGGAACTGGCTTTAGAGTGCAGCACAGTACTATCCCTGGGAACTGGCTTTAGAGTGCAGTACAGTACTATCACTGGGAACTGGCTTTAGAGTGCAGCACAGTACTATCACTGGGAACCGGCTTTAGAGTGCAGTACAGTACTATCACTGGGAACTGGCTTTAGAGTGCAGCACAGTACTATCACTGGGAACTGGCTTTAGAGTGCAGTACAGTACTATCACTGGGAATTGGCTTTAGAGTGCAGTACAGTACTATCCCTGGGAACTGGCTTTAGAGTGCAGTACAGTACTATCACTGGGAACTGGCTTTAGAGTGCAGTACAGTACTATCACTGGGAATTGGCTTTAGAGTGCAGTACAGTACTATCCCTGGGAACTGGCTTTAGAGTGCAGCACAGTACTATCACTGGGAACTGGCTTTAGAGTGCAGCACAGTACTATCACTGGGAACTGGCTTTAGAGTGCAGCACAGTACTATCACTGGAAACTGGCTTTAGAGTGCAGTACAGTACTATCACTGGGAACTGGCTTTAGAGTGCAGCACAGTACTATCACTGGGAACTGGCTTTAGAGTGCAGCACAGTACTATCACTTGGAACTGGCTTTAGTGCAGCTCAGTACTATCACTGGGAACTGGCTTTAGAGTGCAGCACAGTACTATCACTGGGAACTGGCTTTAGAGTGCAGCACAGTACTATCACTGGGAACTGGCTTTAGAGTGAAGCACAGTACTATCACTGGGAACTGGCTTTAGAGTGCAGTACAGTACTATCACTGGGAACTGGCTTTAGAGTGCAGCACAGTACTATCACTGGGAACTGGCTTTAGAGTGCAGCACAGTACTATCACTGGGAACTGGCTTTAGAGTGCAGCACAGTACTATCACTGGGAACTGGCTTTAGAGTGCAGCACAGTACTATCACTGGGAACTGGCTTTAGAGTGCAGTACAGTACTATCACTGGGAACTGGCTTTAGAGTGCAGTACAGTACTATCACTGGGAATTGGCTTTAGAGTGCAGTACAGTACTATCACTGGGAACTGGCTTTAGAGTGCAGTACAGTACTATCACTGGGAACTGGCTTTAGAGTGCAGTACAGTACTATCACTGGGAATTGGCTTTAGAGTGCAGTACAGTACTATCACTGGGAACTGGCTTTAGAGTGCAGTACAGTACTATCACTGGGAACTGGCTTTAGAGTGCAGCACAGTACTATCACTGGGAACTGGCTTTAGAGTGCAGCACAGTACTATCACTGGGAACTGGCTTTAGAGTGCAGCACAGTACTATCACTGGGAACTGGCTTTAGAGTGCAGCACAGTACTATCACTGGGAACTGGCTTTAGAGTGCAGCACAGTACTATCACTGGGAACTGGCTTTAGAGTGCAGCACAGTACTATCACTGGGAACTGGCTTTAGAGTGCAGTACAGTACTATCACTGGGAATTGGCTTTAGAGTGCAGTACAGTACTATCACTGGGAACTGGCTTTAGAGTGCAGCACAGTACTATCCCTGAGAACTGGCTTTAGAGTGCAGTACAGTACTATCCCTGAGAACTGGCTTTAGAGTGCAGTACAGTACTATCACTGGGAACTGGCTTTAGAGTGCAGTACAGTACTATCACTGGGAACTGGCTTTAGAGTGCAAAACAGTACTATCCCTGGGAACCGGCTTTAGAGTGCAACACAGTACTATCACTGGGAACCGGCTTTAGAGTACAACACAGTACAATCACTGGGAACCGGCTTTAGAGTGCAGCACAGTACTATCACTGGGAACCGGCTTTAGAGTGCAGCACAGTACTATCACTGGGAACTGGCTTTAGAGTGCAGCACAGTACTATCACTGGGAACTGGCTTTAGAGTGCAACACAGTACTATGACTGGGAACCAACTTTAGAGCGCAATACAGTACTATCACTGGGAACTGGCTTTAGAGTGCAGCACAGTACTATCACTGGGAACTGGCTTTAGAGTGCAACACAGTACTATGACTGAGAACTGGCTTTAGAGTGCAGTACAGTACTATCACTGGGAACTGGCTTTAGAGTGCAACACAGTACTATCACTGGGAACTGGCTTTAGAGTGCAACACAGTACTATGACTGAGAACTGGCTTTAGAGTGCAGTACAGTACTATCACTGGGAACTGGCTTTAGAGTGCAACACAGTACTATCACTGGGAACTGGCTTTAGAGTGCAGTACAGTACTATCACTGGGAACTGGCTTTAGAGTGCAGCACAATACTATCACTGGGAACTGGCTTTAGAGTGCAACACAGTACTATGACTGAGAACTGGCTTTAGAGTGCAGTACAGTACTATCACTGGGAACTGGCTTTAGAGTGCAACACAGTACTATCACTGGGAACTGGCTTTAGAGTGCAACACAGTACTATCACTGGGAACTGGCTTTAGAGTGCAGTACAGTACTATCACTGGGAACTGGCTTTAGTGCAGCTCAGTACCGTACCATAGATCCCTGCTCTGCTTCTGATTTACTTCTGCATGCTAGGCGCTTTATTGAAACTGGTGCAGGGTGCAATGTAACAGAAAACGTGGGAAAATACAGCAAGAAAGGAGGAATAAGGGAAGAATAAAGAAAATAAAGAATTAAAGCTATGCTCTACTCCAACTACAACCTAACATGATTATTCTACTTCCCTTTGCTGTTATTACCTTGGAGATGTATCTTACTGTTACCGTGGCTTTTACCGTGGCTGTTACCATGGATGTTGCCATACATATGTATCTTATTGTTACCATGGCTGTTACCATGGCTGTTACCGTGGCTGTTACCATGGCTGTTACCGTGGCTGTTACCGTGGCTTTTACCGTGGCTGTTACCATGGATGTTGCCATACATATGTATCTTATTGTTACCATGGCTGTTACCATGGCTGTTAATATTGGCTGTTACCGTGGCTGTTACCGTGGCTGTTACCGTGGCTGTTACCTTGGCTGTTACCGTGGCTGTTACCATGGATGTTACCATACATATGTATCTTATTGTTACCATGGCTGTTACCATGGCTGTTACCGTGGCTGTTACCATGGCTGTTACCGTGGCTGTTACCTTGGCTGTTACCGTGGCTGTTACCATGGATGTTACCATACATATGTATCTTATTGTTACCATGGCTGTTACCATGGCTGTTACCGTGGCTGTTACCATGGCTGTTACCGTGGCTGTTACCTTGGCTGTTACCGTGGCTGTTACCATGGCTGTTACCTTGGGTATGTATCTTACTGTTACCTTGGCTGTTACCATGGCTATTACCTTGGCTGTTACCTTGGATATGTTTCTTACTGTTACCTTGGATATGTATCTTACTGTTACCCTGGCTGTTACCTTGGAGATGTATCTTACTGTTACCGTGGCTGTTACCTTGGCTGTTACCATGGCTGTTACCATAGCGTTACCTTGGATGTGTATCTTACTGTTACCATGGCTGTTACCATGGCTGTTACCTTGGATGTGTATCTTACTGCTACCATGGCTGTTACCATGGCTGTTACCGTGGCTGTTACCATGACTGTTACCATAGCTGTTACCATGGCTGTTACCATGGCTGTTACCTTGGATGTGTATCTTACTGTTACCATGGCTGTTACCATGGCTGTTACCTTGGATGTGTATCTTACTGTTACCATGGCTGTTACCATGGCTGTTACCTTGGATATGTATCTTACTGTTACCATGGCTGTTACCTTGGCTGTTACCATGGATATGTATCTTACTGTTACCATGGCTGTTACCATGGCTGTTACTGTGGCTGTTACCATGGGTGTTACCTTGGCTGTTACCTTGGATATGTATCTTACTGTTACCATGGCTGTTACCTTGGCTGTTACCTTGGATAGGTTTTTGACCGTCATTTTGTGTCTTCCTGCCTTGCTTAACTTGGCTGTTACCATGGCTGTTACTGTGGCTGTTACCATGGCTGTTACCTTGGCTGTTACCTTGGATATGTATCTTACATGGGTATTTAAATAGGAAATAGTAGAGTCAATAGCGTCCAAGATTCCCTATGAGCACAAGATGTGTAACAGACATTGAAAATATGTATTTTGGGTTGAAAAGGTTTAGTTAAAACATGTTGTGCTCACTGGGTTATAGTCTATAGTAAAGATCTGTGTGGCGAAACAGGAGACAACAATCAATCAATCAAGTTTATTTTATATAGCCCTTCGTACATCAGCTAATATCTCGAAGTGCTGTACAGAAACCCAGCCTAAAACCCCAAACAGCAAGCAATGCAGGTGTAGAAGCACGGTGGCTAGGAAAAACTCCCTAGAAAGGCCAAAACCTAGGAAGAAACCTAGAGAGGAACCAGGCTATGAGGGGTGGCCAGTCCTCTTCTGGCTGTGCCGGGTGGAGATTATAACAGAACTATGCCAAGATGTTCAAAAATGTTCATAAGTGACAAGCATGGTCAAATAATAATCAGGAATAAATGTCAGTTGGCTTTTCATAGCCGATCATTAAGAGTTGAAAACAGCAGGTCTGGGACAGGTAGGGGTTCCGTAACCGCAGGCAGAACAGTTGAAACTGGAATAGCAGCAAGGCCAGGCGGACTGGGGACAGCAAGGAGTCATCATGCCCGGTAGTCCTGACGTATGGTCCTAGGGCTCAGGTTCTCAGAGAGAGAGAAAGAAAGAGAGAACGAGAGAATTAGAGAGAGCATACTTAAATTCACACAGGACACTGGATAAGACAGGAGAAGTACTCCAGGTATAACCAACTGACCCTAGCCCCCCGACACATAAACTACTGCAGCATAAATACTGGAGGCTGAGACAGGAGCGGTCAGGAGACACTGTGGCCCCATCCGAAGATACCCCCGGACAGGGCCAAACAGGAAGGATATAACCCCACCCACTTTGCCAAAGCACAGCCCCCGCACCACTAGAGGGATATCTTCAACCACCAACTTACAATCCTGAGACAAGGCCGAGTATAGCCCACAAAGATCTCCACCACAGCACAAACCAAGGGGGGGCGCCAACCCAGACAGGAAGATCACGTCAGTAACTCAACCCACTCAAGTGACGCACCCCACCTAGGGACGGCATGAAAGAGCACCAGTAAGCCAGTGACTCAGACCCTGTAATAGGGTTAGAGGCAGAGAATCCCAGTGGAGAGAGGGGAACCGGCCAGGCAGAGACAGCAAGGGCGGTTCGTTGCTCCAGAGCCTTTCCGTTCACCTTCACACTCCTGGGCCAGACTACACTCAATCATATGACCTACTGAAGAGATAAGTCTTCAGTAAAGACTTAAAGGTTGAGACCGAGTCTGCGTCTCTCACATGGGTAGGCAGACTGTTCCATAAAAATGGAGATCTATAGGAGAAAGCCCTGCCTCCCGCTGTTTGCTTAGAAATTCTAGGGACAATTAGGAGGCCTGCGTCTTGTGACCGTAGCGTACGTATAGGTATGTACGGCAGGACACACTCGGAAAGATAGGTAGGAGCAAGCCCATGTAACGCTTTATAGGTTAACAGTAAAACCTTGAAATCAGCCCTTGCCTTAACAGGAAGCCAGTGTAGGGAAGCTAGCACTGGAGTAATATGATCAAATTTCTTGGTTCTAGTCAGGATTCTAGCAGCCGTATTTAGCACTAACTGAAGTTTATTTAGTGCTTTATCCGGGTAGCCGGAAAGTAGAGCATTGCAGTAGTCTAACCTAGAAGTAACAAATGCATGGATTAATTTTTCTGCATCATTTTTGGACAGAAAATTTCTGATTTTTGCAATGTTACGTAGATGGAAAAAAGCTGTCCTTGAAACAGTCTTGATATGTTCGTCAAAAGAGAGATCAGGGTCAAGAGTAACGCCGAGGTCCTTCACAGTTTTATTTGAGACGACTTTACAACCATCAAGATGAATTGTCAGATTTAACAGAAGATCTCTTTGTTTCTTGGGACCTAGAACAAGCATCTCTGTTTTGTCCGAGTTTAAAAGTAGAAAGTTTTCAGCCATCCACTTCCTTATGTCTGAAACACAGGCTTCTAGCGAGGGCAATTTTGGGGCTTCACCATGTTTCATTGAAATGTACAGCTGTGTGTCATCCGCATAGCAGTGAAAGTTAACATTATGTTTTCGAATAACATCCCCAAGAGGTAAAATATATAGTGAAAACAATAGTGGTCCTAAAACGGAACCTTGAGGAACACCGAAATGTACAGTTGATTTGTCAGAGGACAAACCATTCACAGAGACAAACTGATATCTTTCCGACAGGTAAGATCTAAACCAGGCCAGAACTTGTCCGTGTAGACCAACTTGGGTTTCCAGTCTCTCCAAAAGAATGTGGTGATCGATGGTCAAAAGCAGCACTAAGGTCTAGGAGCACGAGGACAGATGCAGAGCCTCGGTCTGACGCCATTAAAAGGTCATTTACCACCTTCACAAGTGCAGTCTCAGTGCTATGATGGGGTCTAAAACCAGACTGAAGCATTTCGTATACATTGTTTGTCTTCAGGAAGGCAGTGAGTTGCTGCGCAACAGCTTTTTCTAAAATTTTTGAGAGGAATGGAAGATTCGATATAGGCCGATAGTTTTTTATATTTTCCGGGTCAAGGTTTGGCTTTTTCAAGAGAGGCTTTATTACTGCCACTTTTAGTGAGTTTGGTACACATCCGGTGGATAGAGAGCTGTTTATTATGTTCAACATAGGAGGGCCAAGCACAGGAAGCAGCTCTTTCAGTAGTTTAGTAGGAATAGGATCCAGTATGCAGCTTGAAGGTTTAGAGGCCATGATTATTTTCATCATTGTGTCAAGAGATATAGTACTAAAACACTTAAGTGTCTCTCCCACAACACTCTTTATACTAGTGGTGTGGACAACCTACCGTCACTTATACCTTAACATTGTTGCGTTGGATTAGATACAAAGTATCTGAGAGGAGAAAAACATGTCCAGACTGTGGTTTCTCAGCTCTACTATCTCGGCCTTGAGGCTGTGTGACTATCAGCAGGTGCAGAAAATTCTCCTTCTGAGAACTAAAGCAGTACATCTCCATTTACCCAGTACTTTTCCATCATTGCTCATTGCAAGCATACAAAGGTTATGACATATATACAGTAATCATGGCATTGGTGACCCAGTCTCCAACCTCCACAGGCAGGGTACCTCCCCCAGAGCTTTCCTAGTGTGAGAGTGGAGAGATCTAACAATAGTAGTTAGCTCTTTCATGTACTCCAAGTGTTCTACGTCAACTAGAGTGACGTCTCTTTGTCTGTCAGTCATGGGTCTGTGTGCGGGAACATTCATGGATCTTCCTGTCAACATTTCATGTGGTGTAACACACCAGGCCTTTATTAACACCCCAGGCCTTTATTAAAACCCCAGGCCTTTATTAACACCCCAGGCCTTTATTAACACCCCAGGCCTTTATTAACACCCCAGGCCTTTATTAATACTAGTTGTATAATACACATGTTCATTAACACCAGCGGTAAACAATCCACCCAAGATGTATTGGTGGAGTGGCGTGCCTTAGCTAACCCTTGTTTAATGGATTGGTTAGCTCTCTCGGTAACCCCGTTACTCTGGGGGTGGTAGATGGACACACACTTCTGGTCCACTCCCATCGTTATGGCTACCTGCTTCACTACATCACCAGTGAAGTGGGTTCCATTGTCTGCAGATAAAACCTCAGGAACACCAAATCTAGGTATTATCTCCCTCACTAGTAGCTTTGCTATTGTCTTAGCATCACAGTGTGTGGTGGGAAATAACTCCACCCACCTGGCGAACCTGTCAATAAGGACTAAACAGTACCTTTTCCTTTCTTTTCTTTCTGCAAGATCTATAAAATCCAAGATGGACAAATGGTCCTCTTGGCATAGGGAAAGGACCTGGTTTCAGAGGTGTTCTTTTGGCAATGTTAAATTGCATGCACGTAGCACATCAAAACAGAAACTGTTTCACATGCTGAGTCAAATTTGGACAAAACCAATCCAAAGAAATTGCTTCTATCATATCCTCCCTTGACAAATGGGCCACACCATGGGCCACTTGGCAAACAGAGGCGATAAGACAAGCTGGCAGACACGGTCTGCCAGACAGAGTCTGTCTCCAAACGGGGTCAAGATTACAACCCAGCTGTTGTCATACCAAATGAGAACCAACATCCAAAGCCCGTTTAGATGCCAAATCATCAGTGTCTTTCCCAACAGTAGCAGAGAAGAACATGGAGTGGCTATGAACCTTTGAGGCAGCCAATTTAGCAGCCTCATCTGCCATGGCGTTACCCATACTCACAAAATCTCCCCCCCCGTGTGAGCAGCAACTTTCACAATAGCCAAAGCAGAGGGCAGAATCAGAGCCTCCAAGAGATCTAAAACCATTGTTCTATTACGAATAGGACTTCCACAAGCATTGTGAAAACCCCTACTCCTCCACACACCACACCAGGAGAGACAAACCCCCTACTCCTCCACACACCACACCAGGAGAGACAAACCCCTACTCCTCCACACACCACACCAGGAGAGACAAACCCCCTACTCCTCCAGACACCAGGAGAGACAAACCCCCTACTCCTCCAGACACCACACCAGGAGAGACAAACCCCTACTCCTCCAGACACCAGGAGAGACAACCCCCTACTCCTCCAGACACCACACCAGGAGAGACAAACCCCCTACTCCTCCAGACACCACACCAGGAGAGACAAACCCCCTACTCCTCCAGACACCAGGAGAGACAACCCCCTACTCCTCCAGACACCAGGACAGACAAACCCCCTAATTCCTCCAGACACCAGGAGAGACAAACCCCTACTCCTCCACACACCACACCAGGAGAGACAAACCCCTACTCCTCCACACACCACACCAGGAGAGACAAACCCCCTACTCCTCCAGACACCACACCAGGAGAGACAAACCCCCTACTCCTCCAGACACCACACCAGGAGAGACAAACCCCTACTCCTCCAGACACCACACCAGGAGAGACAAACCCCTACTCCTCCAGACACCACACCAGGAGAGACAAACCCCTACTCCTCCACACACCACACCAGGAGAGACAAACCCCCTACTCCTCCAGACACCAGGAGAGACAAACCCCCTACTCCTCCAGACACCAGGAGAGACAAACCCCTACTCCTCCAGACACCACACCAGGAGAGACAAACCCCCTACTCCTCCACACACCACACCAGGAGAGACAAACCCCCTACTCCTCCACACACCACACCAGGAGAGACAAACCCCCTAATTCCTCCAGACACCAGGAGAGACAACCCCCTACTCCTCCAGACACCACACCAGGAGAGACAACCCCCCTACTCCTCCACACACCACACCAGGAGAGACAACCCCCCTACTCCTCCACACACCACACCAGGAGAGACAAACCCCCTACTCCTCCAGACACCAGGAGAGACAAACCCCCTACTCCTCCACACACCAGGAGAGACAAACCCCCTACTCCTCCACACACCAGGAGAGACAAACCCCTACTCCTCCACACACCACACCAGGAGAGACAAACCCCCTACTCCTCCAGACACCAGGAGAGATAAACCCCTACTCCTCCACACACCACACCAGGAGAGACAAACCCCTACTCCTCCAGACACCACACCAGGAGAGACAAACCCCTACTCCTCCACACACCAGGAGAGATAAACCCCCTACTCCTCCACACACCAGGAGAGACAAACCCCCTACTCCTCCAGACACCACACCAGGAGAGACAAACCCCCTACTCCTCCACACACCAGGAGAGACAAACCCCCTACTCCTCCAGACACCACACCAGGAGAGACAAACCCCTACTCCTCCACACACCAGGAGAGACAAACCCCTACTCCTCCAGACACCACACCAGGAGAGACAAACCCCTACTCCTCCAGACACCACACCAGGAGAGACAACCCCTCTACTCCTCCAGACACCACACCAGGAGAGATAAACCCCCTACTCCTCCAGACACCACACCAGGAGAGACAAACCCCTACTCCTCCAGACACCACACCAGGAGAGACAAACCCCTACTCCTCCAGACACCACACCAGGAGAGACAAACCCCCTACTCCTCCAGACACCACACCAGGAGAGACAACCCCCTACTCCTCCACACACCAGGAGAGACAAACCCCTACTCCTCCAGACACCAGGAGAGACAAATCCCTACTCCTCCAGACACCACACCAGGAGAGACAAACCCCCTACTCCTCCAGACACCACACCAGGAGAGACAACCCCCTACTCCTCCACACACCAGGAGAGACAAACCCCTACTCCTCCACACACCAGGAGAGACAACCCCCCTACTTCTCCACACACCACATCAGGAGAGACAAACCCCTACTCCTCCACACACCACACCAGGAGAGACAAACCCCTACTCCTCCAGACACCACACCAGGAGAGACAAACTCCTACTCCTCCAGACACCACACCAGGAGAGACAAACCCCTACTCCTCCACACACCACACCAGGAGAGACAAACCCCTACTCCTCCAGACACCACACCAGGAGAGACAAACCCCTACTCCTCCAGACACCACACCAGGAGAGACAAACCCCTACTCCTCCAGACACCACACCAGGAGAGACAAACCCCTGCTCCTCCAGACACCACACCAGGAGAGACAAACTCCTACTCCTCCAGACACCACACCAGGAGAGACAAACCCCTACTCCTCCACACACCACACCAGGAGAGACAAACCCCTACTCCTCCAGACACCACACCAGGAGAGACAAACCCCTACTCCTCCACACACCACACCAGGAGAGACAAACCCCCTACTCCTCCACACACCACACCAGGAGAGACAAACCCCCTACTCCTCCAGACACCACACCAGGAGAGACAAACCCCTACTCCTCCAGACACCAGGAGAGACAAACCCCTACTCCTCCACACACCTGGAGAGACAAACCCCCTACTCCTCCACACACCAGGAGAGACAAACCCCCTACTCCTCCACACACCAGGAGAGACAAACCCCCTACTCCTCCACACACCAGGAGAGACAAACGCCCTACTCCTCCACACACCAGGAGAGACAAACGCCCTACTCCTCCAGACACCACACCAGGAGAGACAACCCCCTACTCCTCCACACACCAGGAGAGACAAACGCCCTACTCCTCCAGACACCACACCAGGAGAGACAAACGCCCTACTCCTCCACACACCACACCAGGAGAGACAAACCCCTACTCCTCCACACACCAGGAGAGACAAACGCCCTACTCCTCCAGACACCACACCAGGAGAGACAAACCCCTACTCCTCCACACACCACACCAGGAGAGACAACCCCCTACTCCTCCAGACACCACACCAGGAGAGACAACCCCCTACTCCTCCACACACCACACCAGGAGAGACAACCCCCTACTCCTCCAGACACCAGGAGAGACAAACCCCTACTCCTCCAGACACCACACCAGGAGAGACAAACCCCCTACTCCTCCAGACACCACACCAGGAGAGACAAACCCCTACTCCTCCAGACACCAGGAGAGACAAACCCCTACTCCTCCAGACACCAGGAGAGACAAACCCCTACTCCTCCACACACCAGGAGAGACAAACCCCCTACTCCTCCACACACCAGGAGAGACAAACCCCTACTCCTCCACACACCAGGAGAGACAAACCCCCTACTCCTCCACACACCAGGAGAGACAAACCCCCTACTCCTCCAGACACCAGGAGAGACAAACCCCTACTCCTCCACACACCAGGAGAGACAAACCCCCTACTCCTCCAGACACCAGGAGAGACAAACCCCCTACTCCTCCACACACCAGGAGAGACAAACCCCTACTCCTCCACACACCTGGAGAGACAAACCCCCTACTCCTCCAGACACCAGGAGAGACTAACCCCCTACTCCTCCACACACCAGGAGAGACAAACCCCCTACTCCTCCAGACACCAGGAGAGACTAACCCCCTACTCCTCCAGACACCAGGAGAGACAAACCCCCTACTCCTCCACACACCAGGAGAGACAAACCCCTACTCCTCCAGACACCACACCAGGAGAGACAACCCCCCTACTCCTCCAGACACCACACCAGGAGAGACAAACCCCTACTCCTCCAGACACCACACCAGGAGAGATAAACCCCCTACTCCTCCAGACACCACACCAGGAGAGACAATCCCCTACTCCTCCAGACACCACACCTGGAGAGACAACCCCCTACTCCTCCACACACCACACCAGGAGAGACAAACCCCCTACTCCTCCAGACACCACACCAGGAGAGACAAACCCCTACTCCTCCACACACCACACCAGGAGAGACAACCCCCCTACTCCTCCAGACACCACACCAGGAGAGACAAACCCCCTACTCCTCCAGACACCAGGAGAGACAAACCCCTACTCCTCCAGACACCACACCAGGAGAGACAAACCCCTACTCCTCCAGACACCACACCAGGAGAGACAAACCCCTACTCCTCCACACACCACACCAGGAGAGACAAACCCCTACTCCTCCAGACACCAGGAGAGACAAACCCCTACTCCTCCAGACACCACACCAGGAGAGACAAACCCCCTACTCCTCCAGACACCACACCAGGAGAGACAAACCCCTACTCCTCCACACACCACACCAGGAGAGACAAACCCCTACTCCTCCACACACCACACCAGGAGAGACAAACCCCTACTCCTCCAGACACCACACCAGGAGAGACAAACCCCTACTCCTCCAGACACCACACCAGGAGAGACAAACCCCTACTCCTCCAGACACAACTCTTATTGCATAAGCAGAATCACGTAATATTTTATTTATATTTATATAAATATTTCTCCCATTTTACAGGCAGTGGTTAGTACCAAAAGTTCAGCCTGTTGAGCGTGCTTCTACACCATGACATGATGACTCCTTTCTGTCCCCAGTCCACCTGGCCGTGCTTCTGCTCCAGTTTCAACTCTTCTGCCTGCGGCTATGGATCCCTGACCTGTTCACCGGACGTGCTACCTGTCCCGGACCTGCTGTTTTCAACTCTCCTAGGTTTTGGCCTTTCTAGGGAGTTTTTCCCAGCCACCGTGCTTCTACACCTGCATTGCTTGCTGTTTGGGGGTTTTTACGCTGGGTTTCTGTACAGCACTTTGAGATATCAGCTGATGTAAGAAGGGCTATATAAATACATTTGATTTGATTTGAACTGAGAAAGTATCTGATAATGGTTGTTGTATGTGAGTGGTTCTATCAATTGTCACAATTACCAAACCCTGCATCTTTCTTCCCTGTAGTTTGATCTATATATGCAGAACCGTCAACGGAAATCTCCAAGTCAGCATCAGTCAGGCCAGTGTCAGAGAGGTCAGGCCAGTGTCAGAGAGGTCAGGCCAGTGTCAGATAGGTCAGGCCAGTGTCAGAGAGGTCAGGCCAGTGTCAGAGAGGTCAGGGCAGTGTCAGAGAGGTCAGGCCAGTGTCAGAGAGGTCAGGGCAGTGTCAGAGAGGTCAGGGCAGTGTCAGAGAGGTCAGGCCAGTGACAGAGAGGTCAGGCCAGTGACAGAGAGGTCAGGCCAGTGTCAGAGAGGTCAGGCCAGTGTCAGAGAGGTCAGGGCAGTGTCAGAGAGGTCAGGGCAGTGTCAGAGAGGTCAGGCCAGTGACAGAGAGGTCAGGCCAGTGACAGAGAGGTCAGGCCAGTGACAGAGAGGTCAGGCCAGTGTCAGAGAGGTCAGGCCAGTGTCAGAGAGGTCAGGGCAGTGTCAGAGAGGTCAGGCCAGTGTCAGAGAGGTCAGGCCAGTGTCAGAGAGGTCAGGCCAGTGTCAGAGAGGTCAGGCCAGTGTCAGAGAGGTCAGGCCAGTGTCAGAGAGGTCAGGGCAGTGTCAGAGAGGTCAGGGCAGTGTCAGAGAGGTCAGGGCAGTGTCAGAGAGGTCAGGGCAGTGTCAGAGAGGTCAGGGTAGTGACAGAGAGGTCAGGCCCAGCCTTTTCATTGGTGTGGGACCCACTGCCTCTGCACTGCCTTTGGTTGAATCTGTCATGTTATAATCAGGTTCTATGTAATGTGGACTGAGTGACTTATCTGTATGGTACTGTAGAAATACCCAGTTCTATCCCCATATACGGGTAGTAGAACCTAACATAGGATGATATACCCAACCCAGTTCTATCCCCGGGTACGGGTAGTAGAACCTAACATAGGATGATATACCCAACCCAGTTCTATCCCCGGGTACGGATAGTAGAACCTAACATAGGATGATATACCCAACCCAGTTCTATCCCCGGGTACGGGTAGTAGAACCTAACATAGGATGATATACCCAACCTAGTTTTAACCCCGGGTACGGGTAGTAGAACCTAACATAGGATGATATACCCAACCCAGTTCTATCCCCATATACGGGTAGTAGAACCTAACATAGGATGATATACCCAACCCAGTTCTATCCCCGGGTACGGATAGTAGAACCTAACATAGGATGATATACCCAACCCAGTTCTATCACCGGGTACGGGTAGTAGAACCTAACATAGGATGATATACCCAACCCAGTTCTAACCCCGGGTACGGGTAGTAGAACCTAACATAGGATGATATACCCAACCCAGTTCTAACCCCGGGTACGGGTAGTAGAACCTAACATAGGATGATATACCCAACCCAGTTCTATCCCCGGGTACGGGTAGTAGAACCTAACATAGGATGATATACCCAACACAGTTCTAACCCCGGGTACGGGTAGTAGAACCTAACATAGGATGATATACCCAACCCAGTTCTAACCCCGGGTACGGGTAGTAGAACCTAACATAGGATGATATACCCAACCCAGTTCTAACCCCGGGTACGGGTAGTAGAACCTAACATAGAATGATATACCCAACCCAGTTCTATCCCCGGGTACGGGTAGTAGAACCTAACATAGGATGATATACCCAACACAGTTCTATTGTCTCTCACCGCTCTTCTTCTTTAGTTTCACTACATTTATTCACTAACATAAGTATTTGATACATCAGAAAAGCAAAACTTAATATTTGGTACAGAAACTTTTGTTTGCAATTACAGAGATCATACGTTTCCTGTAGTTCTTGACCAGGTTTGCACACACTGCAGCAGGGATTTTGGCCCACTCCTCCATACAGACCTTCTCCAGATCCTTCAGGTTTTGGGGCTGTCGCTTTGCAATACGGACTTTCAGCTCCCTCCAAAGATTTTCTATTGGGTTCAGGTCTGGAGACTGGCTAGGCCACTCCAGGACCTTGAGATGCTTCTTACGGAGCCACTCCTTAGTTGCCCTGGCTGTGTGTTTCGGGTCGTTGTCATGCTGGAAGAACCAGCCACGACCCATCTTCAATGCTCTTACTGAGGGAAGGAGGTTGTTGGCCAAGATCTCGCGATACATGGCCCCATCCATCCTCCCCTTAATACGGTGCAGTTATCGTGTCCCCTTTGCAGAAAAGCATCCCCAAAGAATGATGTTTCCACCTCCATGCTTCACGGTTGGGATGGTGTTCTTGGGGTTGTACTCATTCTTCTTCTTCCTCCAAACACGGCGAGTGGAGTTTAGACCAAAAAGCTCTATTTTTGTCTCATCAGACCACATGACCTTCTCCCATTCCTCCTCTGGATCATCCAGATGGTCAATGGCAAACTTCAGACAGGCCTAATGGTTTTCTTTGAGACTGTGGTCCCAGCTCTCTTCAGGTCATTGACCAGGTCCTGCCATGTAGTTCTGGGCTAATCCCTCACCTTCCTCATGATCATTGATGCCCCACGAGGTGAGATCTTGCATGGAGCCCCAGACCGAGGGTGATTGACCGTCATCTTGAACTTCTTCCATTTTCTAATAATTGCGCCAACAGTTGTTGCCTTCTCACCAAGCTGCTTGCCTATTGTCCTGTAGCCCATCCCAGCCTTGTGCAGGTCTACAATTTTATCCCTGATGTCCTTACACAGCTCTCTGGTCTTGGCCATTGTGGAGAGGTTGGAGTCTGTTTGATTGAGTGTATGTACAGGTGTCTTTTATACAGGTAACGAGTTCAAACAGGTGCAGTTAATACAGGTAATGAGTGGAGAACAGGAGGGCTTCTTAAAGAAAAACTAACAGGTCTGTGAGAGCCGGAATTCTTACTGGTTGGTAGGTTATCAAATACTTATGTCATGCAATAAAATGCTAATTAATTACTTAAAAATCATACAATGTGATTTTCTGGATTTTTGTTTTAGATTCCGTCTCTCACAGTTGAAGTGTACCTATGATAAAAATTACAGACCTCTACATGCTTTGTAAGTAGGAAAACCTGCAAAATCGGCAGTGTATCAAATACTTGTTCTCCCCACTGTATATCAAAACAAATCCAGTGTCTTCCCTCAGGTAAGGTCACCCACCGTACATTCCTAGTGTGTCAGAAGTTTACATACACTCAATTAGTATTTGGTAGCATTGACTTTAAATTGTTTAACTTGGGTCATACGTTTCAGGTATCCTTCCACAAGCTTCCCACAATAAGTTGGGTGAATTTTGGCCCATTCCTCCTGACAGAGCTGGTGTAACTGAGTCAGGATTGTAAGCCTCCTTGCTCGCACATGCTTTTTTCAGTTCTGCCCACACATTTTCTATAGGATTGAGGTCAGGGCTTTGTGATGGCCACTCCAATACCTTGACTTTGTTATCCTTAAGCCATTTTGCCACAACTTTGGAAGTATGCTTGGGGTCATTGACCATTTGGAAGACCCATTTGCAACCAAGCTTTAACTTCCTGACTGATGTCTTGAGATGTTTCTTCAATATATCCACATAATTTTCCTTCCTCATGAAGCCATCTATTTTTGTGAAGTGCACCAGTCCCTCCTGCAGCAAAGCACCCCCACAACATGACGCTGCCACCCCCGTGCTTCACGGTTGGGATGGTGTTCTTCGGCTTGCAAGCCTCCCCCTTTTTCCTCCTAACATAACGATGGTCATTATGTCCAAACAGTTCTATATTTGATTCATCAGACCAGAGGACAGTTCTCCAAAAAGTTCGATCTTTGTCCCCATGTGCAGTTGCAAACCGTAGTCTGGCTTTTTTATGGCGGTTTTGGAGCAGCGGCTTCTTCCTTGCTGAGCGGCCTTTCAGGTTATGTCGATATAGGACTCGTTTTACTGTGGATATAGATACTTTTGTACCTGTTTCCTACAGCATCTTCACAAGGTCCTTTGCTGTTGTTCTGGGATTGATTTGCACTTTTCGCACCAAAGTACGTTCATCTCTAGGAGACAGAACGCGTCTCCTTCCTGAGCGGTATGACGGCTGTGTGGTCCCATGGTGTTTATTACTTGCGTACTATTGTTTGTACAGATGAAGGTGGTACCTTCAGGCATTTGGAAATTGCTCCCAAGGATGAACCAGACTTGTGGAGGTCTACAATTTGTTTTCTGAGGTCTTGGCTGACTTTTGAAAAATTATCCCATGATGTCAAGGAAGGAGGCACTGAGTTTGAAGGCCTTGAAATACATCCACAGTTACACCTCCAATTGACTCAAATGATGTCACGACCGTCAAAGGAAGTGGTGGTGCAGCGTGGTGAGCGTACATTTTCTTTTTTTATTCAAAATGTTGCCAACAGAACAATAAATAACAAAAACGACCGTGAAGCTTACAGGGCCACTAACAAAGTCAACGACCCACAACGAAAGGAGGGAAAAAGGGCTACCTAAGTATGGTTCCCAATCAGAGACAACGATAGACAGCTGTCCCTGATTGAGAACTATACGATGGCTGCACTGCCTATCTGATCATAAGAGCAAAAAATATTTCGCTTTATCTAAACCAGACAAAATAAAACGTGCCTATCTTCACTGTATGATGGCTGCGTGGTGCCAAAACATAGAAACACAAAATCATAGAAAACAAAACATAGAATGCCCACCCCAAATCACACCCTGACCAAACCAAATAGAGACATAAAAAGGCTCTCTAAGGTCAGGGCGTGACAACTTATGTCAATTAGCCTATCAGAAGCTTCTAAGGCCATGACATAATTATCTGGAATTTTCCAAACTGTTTAAAGGCACAGTCAACTTAGTGTATGTAAACTTCTGACCCACTGGAATTGTGATACAGTGAATTATAAGTGAAATAATCTGTCTGTAAACAATTGTTGGAAAATGTCCTAACCGACTTGACAAAAATATAGTTTGTTAACAAGAAATGTGTGGAGTGGTTGAAAAATGAGTTTTAATGACTCCAACCTAAGTGTATGTAAACTTCCGACTTCAACTGTACATCCTATTACGGGCGTGTACATACATTTAGGCGTTGATTATTCCTGTAATTATCAACCCCATGAGTGAGGTGCCACTTACATACTGGAATGAGTCATCAACCACACAGTGCTTTTTCTAATTTCAGACTTTTGGTTTAACAGGCATCTGCACAGTGGGAACAAGATCATCCAGACGCAGTGGTCACTCACTCCTGGCAAGCTCGGCAAATATTGGGTGGTCCTTTGCATGGGGTGATGTACGTTTCCTTTAACATTCAGTCTTCCAGATAGATGACACAGACACAGGAACAACTCTTTAGTAATAAAATGCAATTGCTGTCACGCCCTGACCATAGAGAGCTTTTACTCTCTATGTTGGTTAGGCCTGGGTGTGATGAAGGGTGGGTTATCTAGGTGAATTCTATTTCTATGTTGGCCTAGTATGGTTCCCAATCAGAGGCAGCTATTTATCGTTGTCTCTGATTGGGGATCATATTTAGGTAGCCATTTCCCCATTGTGCTTTGTGGAATCTTGTCTATGTATAGTTGCCTGTGAGCATTATTCTAGCTTCACGTTTCATTTGTTTGTTTTGATGTTATGTTCTTTTGTTCTTTGAAGTTTTCTATTCCAAAATAATGGACATGCCATGCTGCATCTTGGTCTACTCATGACGAACGTGACAATTGCAGACGGAGATTCACATACAGAATACCTCAGTAGTCGATAGTAAAGATCTGTGTGGCGAAACAGGAGACAACGCTCTTTATACTAGTTGGTGTGGACAACCTACCGTCACTCATACCTTAACATTGTTGCATTGGATTAGATACAAAGTATCTGAGAGGAGAAAAACATGTCCAGACTGTGGTTTCTCACTCTACTATCTCGGCCTTGAGGCTGGGTGACTATCAGCAGGTGCAGAAAATTCTCCTTCTGAGAACTAAAGCAGTACATCTCCATTTACCCAGTACTTTTCCATTATTGCGCATTGCAAGCATACAAAGGTTATGACATATATACAGTAATCATGGCATCGGTGTAGCCCCACACCCGACACCCAGGGTAATCCCCAACAATTCAAAGGTTAAAAAAAGTTTCAATAGGAGACAGATTACGATCGGCTCATCATCTAATTGGCATTCACATAACTCTTATAGATTTTCCACGTGGACGGGGATATTGGAAATTTAATCAAAGTTTACTTGAGGAGAAATTATTTTTTAACTAAGACAAAATAATTTATAACTGAATTTTTCCAGTGTAATATAGGATCAGCAAATCCCCTTATTGTTTGGGCGACCTTTAAACGTACCTTCAGAGGTCATTCAATTCAATATTCATCAATAATAAAAAAGCAGTTTCTGTCTAAAGAGACAAGACTAACAAGGGAAATCCATGAACTAATAGTACAGGTAGATAGCGATAAAAACAATACTACAGAGATACAAAATAAGTTAGAGGAAAAACAAAAAGAACTGGAGGAACTTATTCAAGAACGATCTAACGTAATCTATTACAAAAATAAAGAAAACTGGATGGAATATGGAGAAAAATGTACCAAATTCCTCCTGAATCTCCAATACAGGAACACTAACAAAACGAATTTTCAGAAACTTGTTACTGAAGACGGAGTCATCTATGATTCTCCGAATTATATTTTAAAAGAGGAAGCTAAATATTTTAAGCAGATGTTCTCTTTTCCGTCTCATCCTCACCCTCCGAATGATGATTTCTGTAAGGAATTCTTTCCAAATAATATAAAAAATGGAAAATTAACAAATGTACAGAAAGATCAGTGCGAAGGCCAAATTACAGAGGAAGAACTTTTTGAGGCTAATAAATCCTTTCAGTCTGGAAAACCCCCAGGACTTGATGGCATAACGGTAGAGGTATATCAACCCTTTTTTCATATACTCAAAGCTCCATTGTTAGATTGTTTTAACTACACCTGTAGAAATGGTAGTCTGTCAGGGACTCAGCAGGAAGGTCTGATTTCTCTATTATTAAAACAAGACCCAGATGGCAAATATAAAGACCCAGTCTATCTAAAGAACTGGAGGCCTCTTACACTTCAATGTTGTGATGCTAAAATACTAGTGAAATGCATAGCACTTAGAATTAAAAGGGTTTTATCAGGTATTGTTCATCCTGATCAGACAGTTTTTTTACATGGAGGATACATTGGAGGTAATATACGACAACTACTAGAAATAATAGAACATCATGAAACATCTAAGAAGCCAGGCCTGGTATTTATAGCGGAAAATGTTGAATATTTGGGGCATAAAATCATCGCAGCTCTGCAGATTTTGTTGTGAGGATACAGAATAGATAGACCATTTATTTTGGTATTGTCCTCAGGTAGCCTGTTTCTGGTCTCAGGTTCAGGAATGGCTGAAAATGCATAGAATTGATCTAAAATTGACCCTAGAAATAGTACTGTTAGGAGATCTGGAGAGACCGGGTCAGTCAATTACTAATATACTAATACTCTTAGTAAAAGTATTTATCTTCAACTCGCAATCTGTGGATTCTATTCGATTAGATAGATTGAAATTGTACGTTAAACATCACAGCATAGTTGAAAGATATGTGTTGCGTAGAAACCCGAAGTGGGTGGCCAGCAGAGATAGATGGGATGGGCTGAGGGAAGCTGAGGGTTGGTATGTGGAATTGGAGACAAGTGGGAGTGGAGTTGCTCTGCGGGAGATAGAATGATGGTCTGTATTCTGCCTCATTGAGCAGCTAGCATGCCTGGCGTGTTGATTATAAGTACTGTATATTCCATTAAATCATCACTTAACGGATGGATGCCTTTGATGAGAGAGGCAGGAAGGAGCATGCATTGATCTCCAAGCAGAACGGGGGTCTTGCAGGTATGGGGTCTACAGTAAAGACCCCTGAAGAGCAAAGCGACCGTTGCATTTTCTACCTCCATCGTCCATCCATCCCTCCATTCCACCTTCCTTCCTTCCTTCCTTCCTTCCTTCCTTCCTTCCTTCCTTCCTTCCTTCCTTCCTTCCTTCCTTCCTTCCTTCCTTCCTTCCTTCCTTCCTTCCTTCCTTCCTTCCTTCCTTCCTTCCTTCCTTCCTTCCTCCCTAGTGCAGATAAGGAAACTTCATTAAAACAACCAGGCTATTTTTCCACTGAACATGCCATACAAATAAAGGCATTTTAATGAATTATATGACGAGTGCCTTGGTCCTCCTTTCTGATGAGCAGGCTATTTTCTCATGCTAATAAAATACGGAATTAGTGAAGGGGGGAGGAGAGAGGGGCAGAGGATGAATTAGTGGACGGGGGAGGAGGGAAAGGGCAATACCTAGTAAGTTGTACAACTGAATGCATTCAACTGAAATGTGTCTTCCTCATTTAACCCTACCCCTCAATCAGAGAGGTGAGGGGGGCTGCCTTAATCGACATCCACGTCTTCAGCGCCTGGGGAACAGTGGGTTAACTGCCTTGTTCAGGGGCAGAACGACAGATTTTTACTTTGTCAGCTCGGGGATTCAATACAGCTACCTTTCGGTTACTGGCCCAACGCTCTAACCACTAGGCTACCTGCCTATCTACAGCACCTTCTACTGGAGAGGTGCTCTATCTACAGCACCTCCTACTGGAGAGGTGATCTATCTACAGCACCTCCTACTGGAGAGTTGATGTATCTACAGCACCTCCTACTGGACAGTTGATGTACCTGCATCACCTCCTACTGGACAGTTGATGTACCTGCATCACCTCCTACTGGAGAGTTAATCTATCTACAGCACCTTCTACTGGAGAGTTGATGTATCTACAGCACCTCCTACTGGAGAGTTGATCTGTCTACAGCACCTCCTACTGGAGAGTTGATGTACCTACAGCACCTCCTACTGGAGAGTTGATGTACCTACAGCACCTCCTACTGGAGAGTTGATGTATCTACAGCACCTCCTACTGGAGAGTTGATCTGTCTACAGCACCTCCTACTGGAGAGTTGAACTATCTACAGCACCTCCTACTGGAGAGTTGATGTACCTACAGCACCTCCTACTGGAGAGTTGATGTACCTACAGCACCTCCTACTGGAGAGTTGATGTACCTACAGCACCTCCTACTGGAGAGTTGATGTATCTACAGCACCTCCTACTGGAGAGTTGATCTACCTACAGCACCTCCTACTGGAGAGTTGATGTACCTACAGCGATCCATGTGGGGGTCTACATGTGGGGGTCTACATGTGGTGGTCTACATGTGGGGGTCTACATGTGGGGGTCTACATGTGGTGGTCTACATGTGGGGGTCTACATGTGGGGGTCTACATGTGGTGGTCTACATGTGGTGGTCTACATGTGGTGGTCTACATGTGGGGGTCTACATGTGGTGGTCTACATGTGGGGGTCTACATGTGGTGGTCTACATGTGGTGGTCTACATGTGGGGGTCTACATGTGGGGGTCTACATGTGGTGGTCTACATGTGGTGGTCTACATGTGGGGGTCTACATGTGGTGGTCTACATGTGGGGGTCTACATGTGGTGGTCTACATGTGGTGGTCTACATGTGGGGGTCTACATGTGGGGGTCTACATGTGGTGGTCTACATGTGGGGGTCTACATGTGGTGGTCTACATGTGGTGGTCTACATGTGGTGGTCTACATGTGGGGGTCTACATGTGGTGGTCTACATGTGGGGGTCTACATGTGGTGGTCTACATGTGGGGGTCTACATGTGGTGGTCTACATGTGGTGGTCTACATGTGGTGGTCTACATGTGGGGGTCTACATGTGGGGGTCTACATGTGGTGGTCTACATGTGGGGGTCTACATGTGGTGGTCTACATGTGGTGGTCTACATGTGGTGGTCTACATGTGGGGGTCTACATGTGGTGGTCTACATGTGGTGGTCTACATGTGGGGGTCTACATGTGGGGGTCTACATGTGGTGGTCTACATCTAGGGTTTTAACCAGTGGCGGGAAAAGGAACCAGTTTTCATACTTGAGTAAAATGATAGAATCCTTAATTGAAAGTTACTAAAGTAAACGTGAAAGTCACACAGTAAAATACTACTTAAGTAAAAGTCTAAAAGTATTTAGTTTAAAATATACTTAAGTATCAAAAGTAAATGTAATTGCTAAAATATGTTTAAGTGTCAAAAGTAGGGGTAAAAGTAGAAATAATTTCAAATTCCTTATATTAAGCAAAGCAGACAGCACCATGTTCTTGTTTTTAAAACGTGTGGATAGCCAGGGGCACACTCCAACACTCAGACATTATTTACAGATAGCCAGGGGCCACACTCCAACACTCAGACATTATTTACAGATAGCCAGGGGCACACTCCAACACTCAGACATTATTTACAGATAGCCAGGGGCACACTCCAACACTCAGACATTATTTACAGATAGCCAGGGGCACACTCCAACACTCAGACATCATTTACAGATAGCCAGGGGCCACACTCCAACACTCAGACATTATTTACAGATAGCCAGGGGCACACTCCAACACTCAGACATTATTTACAGATAGCCAGGGGCACACTCCAACACTCAGACATTATTTACAGATAGCCAGGGGCACACTCCAACACTCAGACATTATTTACAGATAGCCAGGGGCCACACTCCAACACTCAGACATTATTTACAGATAGCCAGGGGCACACTCCAACACTCAGACATTATTTACAGATAGCCAGGGGCACACTCCAACACTCAGACATTATTTACAGATAGCCAGGGGCACACTCCAACACTCAGACATCATTTACAGATAGCCAGGGGCACACTCCAACACTCAGACATTATTTACAGATAGCCAGGGGCCACACTCCAACACTCAGACATTATTTACAGATAGCCAGGGGCCACACTCCAACACTCAGACATTATTTACAGATAGACAGGGGCACACTCCAACACTCAGACATTATTTACAGATAGCCAGGGGCACACTCCAACACTCAGACATTATTTACAGATAGCCAGGGGCACACTCCAACACTCAGACATTATTTACAGATAGCCAGGGGCACACTCCAACACTCAGACATTATTTACAGATAGCCAGCGGCACACTCCAACACTCAGACATTATTTACAGATAGCCAGGGGCACACTCCAACACTCAGACATTATTTACAGATAGCCAGGGGCACACTCCAACACTCAGACATTATTTACAGATAGCCAGGGGCACACTCCAACACTCAGACATTATTTACAGATAGACAGGGGCACACTCCAACACTCAGACATTATTTACAGATAGCCAGGGGCACACTCCAACACTCAGACATTATTTACAGATAGCCAGGGGCACACTCCAACACTCAGACATTATTTACAGATAGCCAGGGGCACACTCCAACACTCAGACATTATTTACAGATAGCCAGCGGCACACTCCAACACTCAGACATTATTTACAGATAGCCAGGGGCACACTCCAACACTCAGAGATTATTTACAGAAGACGCATTTGTGTTTAGTGAGCCCGCCAGACCAGAGGCAGTAGGGATGCCCATGTGTTCTCTTGATAAGTGAGAATTTCACAATTTTCCTGTCCTGCTAAGCATTCAAAATGTAACGAGTAATTTTGTTTGTCAGGGAAAATGTATGGAGAAAGAAGTACAATATTTTCTTTAGGAATGTAGTGATGTAAAAGTTGTCAAAAATATAAATAGTTAAGTAAAGTACATATTCCCCAAAAAACTACTTAAGTATTTATCATGACAATGATTGAGAGATTTCTTAATAACTAAATATACTGAACAAAAATATAAACGCAACATGTAAAGTGTTGGCCCCATGTTTCATGACCTGAGATGAAAGATCCCAGAAATGTTCCAAATTCACAAAAATCTTATTTCTCTAAAAATGTTGTGCACAAATTTGTTTACATCCCTGTTTGTGAGCATTTCTCATTTGGCAAGATAATCCATCCATCTGACAGGTGTGGCATATTAAGAAGCTGATAAAACAGCATGATCATTCCACAGGTGCACCTTGTGCTGGGAACATTAAAAGGCCACTCTAAAATGTGCAGTTTTGTCACACAACGCAGATTTCTCAAGTTTTGAGGGAACGTGCAAGTGTCATGCTGACTGCAGGAATGTCCATCAAAGTTGTTGCCAGAGAATTGAATGTTAATCTCTCTACCATAAGCCGCCTCAAACTTCATTTTAGAGAATTTGTCAGTACGTCCAACCGGCCACACAACCGCAGACCACATGTATCCACACCAGCCCAGGACCTCCACATCGGGCTTCTTCACCTGCAGGATCGTCTGAGACCCACGAGCACCAACATGTGAAGTTCATAGGAGCATGTCAAATTAGGTGTCAAATTAAAGGAATTTTGTAGGAAATGAAGGCATAGATACATTTTTTCAACCATTTACAATCTTAAAAATTCGGCATAAGTGAAGGCTTTGATTTCTGGATAAACAGATGGACTTTGGAGTCTTACAAAACATATTTCGGAAGAAGTCTCAGAAGGAAATATATCAAAACACAATAATGTTTACGTAAAGACTTATTTGTATTGGAGAAATTGTTTACCTTCTGGAAACATATTTCTATCCAACCTTTTTATATATATATATTTTTTAATTTAACCTTTATTTAACTAGGCAAGTCAGTTAATTAAGAACAAATTCTTATTTACAATGATGGCCTACCCCGCTCAAACCCTAACCCGGACTACACTGGGCCAATTGTGCGCCACCCTATGGGACTCCCAATCACGGCCGAATTGTGATACAGCCTGGAATCGAACCAGGATTCTCTAGACAAGGTGGGATCTTTTTATGTCTGTAAAATTAATTATGTCTAAAATGGCTGATATAGAGTGTCTTCAGAAAGTATTCACACCCTTTGTCCACATTTTGTTGTGTTACAAAGTTTTACAAAGTGTGATTAAAATTGATTTAATTGTCATCTAATACTCTGTAATGTCAAAGTGGAAGTATTTTTTTAAATAAAAAATAATAATATTAATGGAAAATAAACACTAGTATATCTTGCTTAGATACGTATTCAACCCCCTGAGTCAATACATGTTAGAATCATCTTTGGCAGCGATTATAGCAGTGTCTTTCTGGGTAAGCTTTGCACACCTGGATTGTACAATATTTGTCCATTATTCTTTTTAAAAAATGCTTCAAGCTCTGTCAAGTTGGCTGTTGATCATTGCTAAACAGCCATTTTTAAGTCTCGCCATAGATTTTCAAGCCAATTTAAGTCAAAACTGAAGCTAAGCCTCTCAGGAACATTCAATGTCGTCTTGGTAAGCAACTCCAGTGTATATTTGGCATTGTGTTTTTGGTTATTGTCCTGCTGAAAGGTGAATTCATCTCTCAGTGTCTGGTGGAAAGCAGACTGAACCAGGTTTTCCTCTCAGATTTTGCCTGTGCTTCTAAAAAACTCCCTAGTCCCTGCCAATGACAAGCATACCCATAACATGATGCAGCCACCACCATGCTTGAAAATATAACGAGTGGGTATTCAGTGATGTGTTGGATTTGCCCCAAACATAACACTTTGTATTCAAAGTTTGCCACATTTTGTGCAGTTTTACTTTGTTGCAAACAGGATGCATGTTTTAGAATATATTTATTCTGTACAGGCTTCCTACATTTTACTCTGTCATTTATGTTAGTATTGTGGAGTAACTACCATGTTGTTGATCCATCCTCAGTTATCTCCTATCACAGCCATTAAACTGTTTAAGTCACCATTGGCCTCATTGTGAAATTCCTGAACAGGTTTCCTTCCTCTCCAGCAACTAAGTTAGGAAGGGCACATGTATCTTTGTAGTGCTACACCATCCAACGTGTAAAATTAATAACTGCACTATGCTCAAAGGGCTATTCAATGTCTACCAATGTCCTTCTTTGCTTGAGGTTGAATCTGTGTTTGAAATTCACTGCTGGACTGAGAGACCTTACAGATTATTGTGTGTGTGTGGGGTACAGAGATGCAGTAGTCACTTAAAATCATGTTAAACCCAAAAAATGTCACACAGAGTGAGTCCATGTAACTTATTATGTGACTTGTTAAGCACAATTTCTACTCCTGAACTTATTTAGGTTCGCCATAACAAAGGGGGTTAAATACTTATTGACTCAATACATTTCAGCTTTTACATTTTTTATTAATTTGTAAACATTTCTAAGAACATAATTCCACTTTGACATTTTTTGGGGGTAATTGTGTTTCGATCAGTGACAAAACAATCTCAATTGAATCCATTGTAAATTCAACAAACATTTTGTGGAAAAATTCAAAGGGGTTGTGAATACGTCCTGAAGGCACTATAATAACCATCATATGGAAGTAAAACTTGGAGTCAGGCGATGATCTTGTGTGGTCCACCCACTACGACTCGGGGAAAACATGCTGTTTATTAGGCTACAACTGAAAGTGTACAGTTGTATACAGTCCAATACATGTCAAGGGTCTTATTTTGATGACATGACGATCGATACTTGGTTGCCGTTTGAACAATTTATTTTATTTACATTTTTATTTTACCTTTATTTAAACTAGGCAAGTCAGTTTAAGAACAAATTCTTATTTTACAATGACGGCCTAGGAACGGTGGGTTAACTGCCTTGTTCAGGGGGCAGAACGGCAGATTTTTTACCTTAAAAATGATCTCAGTCTTTAGTCCACAATAATCTCATTATGTAGGTTATACCCGCGCTGTATCTACGAGCTGATGGCTAGAGCACAGGAACCAACACCAGAGTAGACACATTCGCTATATAATTTGTTTTTATATTGTTTTCATGCAGATTTGTTTTAATCTATCCCCAATTGGAAGGAACCCTAGCTACTAAATGAAGAAACATTGCCCTGTGCTTTGTAATTCGGTTACCCCCCCCCATATCTTTAAGATATTTTATAACGTCTCTCCCTCATGAGGAGTGTTGGCTTCTGAGAATATGAAAATGTACTTATTCATGTCACTGATGGAGTGCTGAGGTTTAGAGGGTCTACTCCAGAAGTGAAGGGTTATAGGAGGAAGGTATATAGTGGATGGTCTACACCAGAAGGTAATGGTTATAGGAGGAAGGTATATAGTGGAGGGTCTACACCAGAAGGTAATGGTTATAGGAGGAAGGTATATAGTGGAGGGTCTAGACGACTAGTTAATGGTTATAGGAGGAAGGTATATAGTGGATGGTCTACACCAGAAGTGAAGGGTTATAGGAGGAAGGTATATAGTGGAGGGTCTAGACCACTAGTGAAGGGTTATAGGAGGAAGGTATATAGTGGAGGGTCTACACCACTAGTTAAGGGTTATAGGAGGAAGGTATATAGTGGAGGGTCTACACCACTAGTTAAGGGTTATAGGAGGAAGGTATATAGTGGAGGGTCTACACCAGAAGTGAAGGGTTATAGGAGGAAGGTATATAGTGGAGGGTCTACACCACTAGTTAATGGTTATAGGAGGAAGGTATATAGTGGAGGGTCTACACCAGAAGTGAAGGGTTATAGGAGGAAGGTATATAGTGGAGGGTCTAGACCACTAGTTAATGGTTATAGGAGGAAGGTATATAGTGGAGGGTCTACACCACTAGTTAAGGGTTATAGGAGGAAGGTATATAGTGGAGGGTCTACACCAGAAGGTAATGGTTATAGGAGGAAGGTATATAGTGGAGGGTCTAGACCACTAGTTAAGGGTTATAGGAGGAAGGTATATAGTGGAGGGTCAACACCACTAGTTAAGGGTTATAGGAGGAAGGTATATAGTGGAGGGTCTACACCAAAAGGTAATGGTTATAGGAGGAAGGTATATAGTGGAGGGTCTACACCAGAAGGTAATGGTTATAGGAGGAAGGTATATAGTGGAGGGTCTAGACGACTAGTTAAGGGTTATAGGAGGAAGGTATATAGTGGAGGGTCTAGACCACTAGTTAATGGTTATAGGAGGAAGGTATATAGTGGAGGGTCTACACCAGAAGGTAATGGTTATAGGAGGAAGGTATATAGTGGAGGGTCTAGACGACTAGTTAAGGGTTATAGGAGGAAGGTATATAGTGGAGGGTCTAGACCACTAGTTAATGGTTATAGGAGGAAGGTATATAGTGGAGGGTCTACACCAGAAGGTAATGGTTATAGGAGGAAGGTATATAGTGGAGGGTCTAGACCAGAAGTGAAGGGTTATAGGAGGAAGGTATATAGTGGATGGTCTAGACGACTAGTTAATGGTTATAGGAGGAAGGTATATAGTGGATGGTCTACACCAGAAGTGAAGGGTTATAGGAGGAAGGTATATAGTGGAGGGTCTAGACCAGAAGGTAATGGTTATAGGAGGAAGGTATATAGTGGAGGGTCTAGACGACTAGTTAAGGGTTATAGGAGGAAGGTATATAGTGGAGGGTCTACACCAAAAGGTAATGGTTATAGGAGGAAGGTATATAGTGGAGGGTCAACACCAGAAGGTAATGGTTATAGGAGGAAGGTATATAGTGGATGGTCTACACCAGAAGGTAATGGTTATAGGAGGAAGGTATATAGTGGAGGGTCTACACCAGAAGGTAATGGTTATAGGAGGAAGGTATATAGTGGAGGGTCTAGACCACTAGTTAATGGTTATAGGAGGAAGGTATATAGTGGAGGGTCTAGACCAGAAGGTAATGGTTATAGGAGGAAGGTATATAGTGGAGGGTCTAGACCACTAGTTAAGGGTTATAGGAGGAAGGTATATAGTGGAGGGTCTACACCAAAAGGTAATGGTTATAGGAGGAAGGTATATAGTGGAGGGTCAACACCAGAAGGTAATGGTTATAGGAGGAAGGTATATAGTGGATGGTCTACACCAGAAGGTAATGGTTATAGGAGGAAGGTATATAGTGGAGGGTCTACACCAGAAGGTAATGGTTATAGGAGGAAGGTATATAGTGGAGGGTCTAGACCAGAAGGTAATGGTTATAGGAGGAAGGTATATAGTGGAGGGTCTAGACCACTAGTTAAGGGTTATAGGAGGAAGGTATATAGTGGAGGGTCTAGACCACTAGTTAAGGGTTATAGGAGGAAGGTATATAGTGGAGGGTCTAGACCAGAAGTGAAGGGTATAGGAGGAAGGTATATAGTGGAGGGTCTACACCAGAAGTGAAGGGTTATAGGAGGAAGGTATATAGTGGAGGGTCTAGACGACTAGTTAAGGGTTATAGGAGGAAGGTATATAGTGGAGGGTCTAGACCACTAGGTAATGGTTATAGGAGGAAGGTATATAGTGGAGGGTCTAGACCACTAGTTAATGGTTATAGGAGGAAGGTATATAGTGGAGGGTCTAGACCACTAGTTAAGGGTTATAGGAGGAAGGTATATAGTGGAGGGTCTAGACCACTAGTTAATGGTTATAGGAGGAAGGTATATAGTGGAGGGTCAACACCAGAAGGTAATGGTTATAGGAGGAAGGTATATAGTGGAGGGTCTACACCAGAAGGTAAGGGTTATAGGAGGAAGGTATATAGTGGAGGGTCTACACCAGAAGGTAAGGGTTATAGGAGGAAGGTATATAGTGGAGGGTCTAGACGACTAGTTAAGGGTTATAGGAGGAAGGTATATAGTGGAGGGTCTAGACCACTAGTTAATGGTTATAGGAGGAAGGTATATAGTGGAGGGTCTACACCAGAAGGTAATGGTTATAGGAGGAAGGTATATAGTGGAGGGTCTAGACGACTAGTTAAGGGTTATAGGAGGAAGGTATATAGTGGAGGGTCTAGACCACTAGTTAATGGTTATAGGAGGAAGGTATATAGTGGAGGGTCTACACCAGAAGGTAATGGTTATAGGAGGAAGGTATATAGTGGAGGGTCTAGACCAGAAGTGAAGGGTTATAGGAGGAAGGTATATAGTGGAGGGTCTAGACCACTAGTTAAGGGTTATAGGAGGAAGGTATATAGTGGAGGGTCTACACCAGAAGGTAATGGTTATAGGAGGAAGGTATATAGTGGAGGTTCTACACCAGAAGTGAAGGGTTATAGGAGGAAGGTATATAGTGGAGGGTCTACACCAGAAGTGAAGGGTTATAGGAGGAAGGTATATAGTGGAGGGTCTACACCAGAAGGTAATGGTTATAGGAGGAAGGTATATAGTGGAGGGTCTACACCAAAAGGTAATGGTTATAGGAGGAAGGTATATAGTGGAGGGTCTACACCAGAAGGTAAGGGTTATAGGAGGAAGGTATATAGTGGAGGGTCTAGACCACTAGTTAAGGGTTATAGGAGGAAGGTATATAGTGGAGGGTCTACACCAGAAGGTAATGGTTATAGGAGGAAGGTATATAGTGGAGGGTCTAGACGACTAGTTAAGGGTTATAGGAGGAAGGTATATAGTGGAGGGTCTAGACGACTAGTTAAGGGTTATAGGAGGAAGGTATATAGTGGAGGGTCTAGACCACTAGTTAAGGGTTATAGGAGGAAGGTATATAGTGGAGGGTCTAGACCACTAGTTAATGGTTATAGGAGGAAGGTATATAGTGGAGGGTCTAGACCACTAGGTAATGGTTCACTAAGGTTCTGCCTAGCAACAGAGATGCGTTGGCTGTTCGGCTGTGGAGGAGGAGACTCGGCGTAGGAGAAAAGGTTAAATATCAATGCTTGTGTGAAATGTTTTTTTTGTCTGAGTTACAGATGTATCGACACTTTGGGGAGAATTAAACTTGGTTAAAGCTTCTCTAGTGTCCGTGAGTTTTTTACTCTGAAAAATAAGAACCTAACACCAATAACAGAACATATATACTTATTTTATTAACAAAGTTATTTACTCTGATAGAACATAAAAGGAGGGAGGGTGATGGACGTTCACAGAAGACCTACCAATTAGTTATTGTGATTTTACTGATGTCAATTTTGTTTCTGAATTATTAGGTGGTTAAAACTCATAATTCCGTTACCAAATTGGTGACAGAATTACCGAAAAATCTGTATCGGATTACTACATCTACAGCACAGTCAGGATGCTCTCGATGGTGCAGCTTTAGAACATTTTGAGGATCTGAGGACCCATGCCAAATCTTTTTAGTTTCCTGAGGGGGAATAGGTTTTGTCATGCCCTCTTTACAACTGTCTTGGTGTGTTTGGACCATTCTAGTTTGTTGGTGGACACCAAGGAACTTGAAGCTCTCAACCTGCTCCACTACAGCCCCGTCGATGAGAATGGGGGCGTGCTCGGTCCACAATCATCTCCTTAGTCTTGGTTACTTTGAGGGATAGGTTGTTATTCTGGCACCACACGGCCAGGTCTCTGACCTCCTCCCTATAGGCTGTCTTGTCGTTGTTTGTGATCAGGCCTACCACTGTTGTGTCGTCTGCAAACTTAATGATGGTGTTGGAGTCGTGCTTGATGATGAGCTTTGAGGGTACTATGATGTTGAACGCTGAGCTGTAGTCAATGAATAGCATTCTCACATAGATGTTCTTTCTGTCCAGGTGGGAAAGGGCAGTGTGGAGTGCAATAGAGATTGCATCATCTGTGGATCTGTTTGGGCGGTATGCAAATTGGAGTGGGTCTAGAGTTTCTGGGATAACGGTGTTGATGTGAGCCATTACCAGCCTTTCAAAGCACTTGATAGCTACGGACGTGAGTTCTATGGGTCTGTAGTGTCGTGTCTTTGGCTATGCCGGATTAAGTGATATGACATGCTATTCTATAAAATCATTTCTCTGTAATTAATATTACCTGATTAAGCTAATCATGTAAATGTAATTAACTAGAAAGTCGGGGCACCACGGAAGAATGTTTATAGAGCTGTTATCTTCCGAATAAACTCTTAAAGACCTGGTCATCTTTTACCTCAATAGCAGTCAATATTTAATCATCACCTTATTCAGTCTCATCTGAAAGTTGTAAATTCTTGGTTATCTTCACGAACCCTGGCTAACAAGTTGAATCAGCAATACAAAATTTTGATTAATTATTTATTTACTAAATACCTAAATAATCACACAGAATTACATATACACAGAATGGATCATACATTGATTACAAATGATGTCATATACAAGAAAACGTCCCTAGCGGACGGAACAGATATGACGGCTGGTTACACAAAGAAAGAGGGTTGGGTTTTGAATGAAAGAGCGGGAAGACTGAGGAACAAAAAGATTTTGTCTCTCTATCGGGCCGTAGGCAGCTATGCTATCGTAAAGTATCTTATGCATTCTAAATAACCGCCCATTTGAAAAAGGAAAATGCAATAAATATTAACTCTGAGCTGCGCTTCGGTAGATTGGTCGTAGATAGAAGGCGGGTTGGTCCAGCATGGATCTCTGGTCCTCTGAAGAATGTCTAGTGGTGAACTGGAGCGTGGTAGAATGGATACTCTGCCCGTCCTCTCCTAGCCCACGTTTAGCGGGCAGAGAGGGTATCACTTCTTTAGTGAATAAGAGTTCAAAGTTCATACCAAGTTGCCATACTTTTAAGCTCATGCTATATTCTGGCTCGTATAGTCGAAATTCATCCTTCGGCGTGTAGGTCGTCACCTTCACGTTGAGATTCGATGCTAATTTCGTTAGGTTCTTGTCGTTCAACCAGAGCTCACGATGAGGTTGGCTTAGTTCTGTTGGTGATCTTGTCCTTTTAATGCAGGGACCGCAAGTTGGCACGTCCTTGGAACAGGAAGTTGAATTTTTGTCAACGGGTTTATATAGTGGTGAAAGAAGGGCGTGTTTCATAGTTTACAACCCATGTCTGTTCACTTGGGCAGAGTGGTGTTCTTATGACAAACCGTTCTCTCATTAGGAAGCTGAAAATTACATTTAATCTTTTCACAAATAGTTTCATATTTAAACATTTAAATTGCACAACAATTCCATGTGAATCTGATAACTAGAATGTGTTATACAGTTTATGTCGTCCTGTCATCAGTAATGTCTCAGACGCCAACTGATCTGACATCATATTCTCTAAGTACCAACGCATATTTTCAGCTGGTTGGATTACCGAAATATGGTTCCTTTCCCCCACCTTTTGATGTTTCCAGACTCTCTATGTTAACAAAGGGCTTTTCAAGAGTCAACTCTATAGAGTAGAGCGAGAGAAACGGGGGGGAAGGTATTTATGGGGGTCATAAACCTTCCCCAACAGGCCAACATCATGACAGTAGTCATTTAGGCAGGTTACCTTCGTGGTCTTGGGCACAGGGACTATGGTGGTCTGCTTGAAACATGTTGGTATTACAGACTCAATCAGGGACATGTTGAAAATGTCAGTGAAGATACCTGCCAGTTGGTCAGCACATGCTCGGAGCACACGTCCTGGTAATCCGTCTGGCCCGCAGCCTTGTGAATGTTGACCTGTTTAAAGGTCTTACTCACTTCTGCTACGGAGAGCGTGATCACACAGTCGTGCGGAACAGCTGATGCTCTCATGCGTGCCTCAGTGTTGCTTGCCTCGAAGCAAGCATATAAATGATTTAGCTTGTCTGGTAGGCTCGTGTCACTGGGCAGCTCGCGGCTGTGCTTCCCTTTGTAATCTGTAATAGTTTGCAAGCCCTGCCACATAAGACGAGCGTCAGAGCCGGTGTAGTACGATTCAATCTTAGCCCTGTATTGACGCGTTGCCTGTTTGATGGTTCGTCAGAGGGCATAGCAGGATTTCTTATAATTTTCCGGGTTATAGTCCCGCTCCTTGAAAGCAGCAGCTCTACCCTTTAGCTAAGTGTGCGGATGTTGCCTGTAATCCATGGCTTCTGGTTGGGGTATGTACGTACAGTCACTGTGGGGACGACGTACTCGATGTACTTATTGATGAAGCCAGTGCCTGATGTGGTGTAATACTCAATGCCATTGGAATCATCCCGGAACATGTTCCATTCTGTGCTAGCAAAACAGTCCTGTAGTTTAGCATCTGCTTCATTTGACCACTTTCTTACAGACCGAGTAACTGGTGCTTCCTGCTTTAGTTTTTGCTTGTAAGCAGGAATCAGGAGGATAGATTTATGGTCAGATTTGCCAAATGGAGGGCGAGGGAGAGCTTTGTACGCATCACAATGGATTTTCACAACTAAATGATGGTGGAATCAGGGACCATTTTCCCCTCACTTTTATAGTATTCTCCTTCTGTATTATATTCCACACATTCAGAGATATCTGGCTAAATTAGATCTGATGTAATTTAATTGAAATGGTTGGTCACCCCCAGTAGCTCACTGCAGATAGAGCTGTGTGTGTGTGTGTGTGTGTGTGTGTGTGTGTGTGTGTGTGTGTGTGTGTGTGTGTGTGTGTGTGTGTGTGTGTGTGTGTGTGTGTGTGTGTGTGTGTGTGTGTGTGTGTGTGTGTCTCTGCATCTCTGTCAGGTTGGCAGAAGCAGAACATGATTTCCAGAGCAGTCACACTTTTTCTGAACAAGTACTTATTGATTTCCACATAGACTACACAATCATACAAAATCACTAGATGTTACAGTAGATTTATCCCAGATTCAATTTGGGATGAAATAGACAGTCACGAAATGAATGAAACAAAGAGAATGAAGGAAACAAAGAGAATAAATGAAACAAAGAGAATGAATGAAACAAAGAGAATGAATGAAACAAAGTAAATTAAATAAAACAAATTGAATGAATGAAACAGAGAATGAATGAAACAAAGAGAATGAATGAAACAAAGAGAATGAATGAAACAAAGAGAATGAATGAAACAAAGAGAATGAATGAAACAAAGAGAATAAATTAAACAAAGAGAATGAATGAAACAAAGAGAATGAATGAAACAAAGGGAATGAATGGAACAAAGAGAATGAATGAAACAAAGGGAATGAATGAAACAAAGGGAATGAATGAAACAAAGGGAATGAATGAAACAAAGAGAATGAATGAAACAAAGGGAATGAATGGAACAAAGAGAATGAATGAAACAAAGGGAATGAATGGAACAAAGAGAATAGAGAAATTCATCATATTTATTGTAGGTCTTTCAACTAAGTAGTTTAGAGAAGTACAGTGCCTCGCAAAACTATTCATCCCCCTTGGCATTTTTCCTATTTGGGTTATAAAGAGAGAATATGGCTCCATAACAAAGAGGTTAACCTCTCTTGGCAGAAAACCAAAACTATTAATAGGGTATGTGGGACGGTAGCGTCTCACCTCGTCAACAGCCAGTGAAACTGCAGGGCGCCAAATTCAAAACAACAGAAATCCCATAATTAAAATTCCTCAAACATACAAGTATTTTACACCATTTTAAAGATACTATTGTTGTAAATCCAGCCACAGTGTCCGATTTCAAAAAGGCTTTACGACGAAAGCACACCAAACGATTATGTTAGGTCAGAGCCAAGTCACAGAAAAACACAGCCATTTTTACAGCCAAAGAGAGAAGTCACAAAAAGCAGAAATAAAGATACAATTAATCACTAACCTTTGATGATCTTCATCAGATGACACTCATAGGACTTCATACATGTATGTTTTGTTCGGTAAAGTTCATATTTATATCCTAAAATCTAAGTTTACATTGGCGCGTTATGTTCAGTAGTTCCAAAACATCTGGTGATTTTGCAGAGCCACATCAATTTACACAAATACTCATAATAAACATTGCTAAAAGATACAACTGTTATGCATGACATTTTAGATCCACTTCTCCTTAATGCAACTGCTGTGTCAGATTTAAAAAAACTTTACGGAAAAAGCACACCATGCAATAATCTGAGTACAGCGCTCAGAGACCAACACAACCCAAAGAGATATCCGCCATGTTGTGGAGTCAACAGAAGTCAGAAATAGTATTATAAATATTCACTTACCTTTGATGATCTTCATCAGAATGCACTCCCAGGAATCCCAGTTCCACAATAAATGTCTGTTTTGTTTGATAATGTCCATAATTTATGTCCAAATACCTCCTTTTTGTTAGCGCATTTAGCCCAGTAATCATAATTCATGACGCGCGATCACTGGGTGCAGACGAAAAGTCAAAAAGTTCCGTTACAGTCCGTAGAAACATGTCAAACGATGTATAGAATCAATCTTTAGGATGTTTTTAACATAAATCTTCAATAATGTTCCAACCGGAGAATTCCTTTGTTTTCAGAAATACAATAGAACGCAAGCTAACTCTCTCACGTGAATGCACCTGGTCAGCTCGTGGCACTCTGCCAGACCACTGACTCATTCCCTTCTCATTCGCCCCCACTTCACAGTAGAAGCCTCAAACAAGGTTCTAAAGACTGTTGACATCTAGTGAAAGCCTTAGGAAGTGCAATATGACCCCATTTCCACTGTATCTTGGATAAGCAAAGAGTTGAAAAACTACAAACCTCAGATTTCCCACTTCCTGGTTGGATTTTTTCTCAGGTTTTCTGCCATTTGAGTTCTGTTATACTCACAGACATCATTCAAACAGTTTTAGAAACTTCAGAGTGTTTTCCATCCAAATATACTAATACTATGCATATCCTAGCATCTGGGCCTGAGTAGCAGGCAGTTTACTCTGGGCAAGCTTTTCATCCGGACGTGATCCCCCTACCCAAGAGAGGTCAAGCAAGGACTAGGCAAGGAGGGCTTTAATCAGAGAGGCAAAAAAGAGACAAAAGATAACCCTGAAGGAGCTGCATAGCTCCACAGCGGAGATTGGAGTATCTGTCCATATTGCCACTTTAAGCCATACACTCCACAGAGCTGGGCTTTACGGAAGAGTGGCCAGAAGAAAAGCCATTGCTTAAAGAAAAATGTAATCAAACACGTTTGGAGACTCCCCAAACATATGGATGAAGGTACTCTGGTCAGATGAGACAAAAGTTGAACGTTTTGGCCATCAAGGAAAACGCTTGATGTCTGGTGCAAACCCAACACTTCTCATCACCCTGAGAACACCATCCCCACAGTGAAGCAGTGGCAGAATCATGCTGTGGGGATGTTTTTCATCGGCAGGGACTGGGAAACTGGTCAGAATTGAAGGAATGATGGAATGCGCTAAATACAGGGAAATTCTTGAGGGAAACCTGTTTCAGTCTTCCAGAAATTTGAGAATGGGACAGAGGTTTACCTTCCAGCAGGACAATGACCCTAAGCATACTGCTAAAGCAACACTTGAGTGGTTTAAGGGGAAACATTTAAATGTCTTGGAATGGCCTAGTCTAAGCCCAGACCTCAATCCAATTGCGAATCTGTGGTATGACTTAAAGATTGCTGTACACCAGCAGAACCCATCCAACTTGAAGGAGCTGGAGCAGTTTTGCCTTGAAATGTGTAAAAATCCCAGTGGCTAGATGTGCCAACCTTATAGAGACATATCCCAAGAGACTTTCAGCTGTAACTGCTGCAAAAGGTGGCTCTACAAAGTATTGACTTTGGGGGGGTGAATAGTTATGCACGCTCAAGTTTTCTGTTTTTTTGTCTTATTTCTTGTTTCCCAATAAAAAATATTTTGCATCTTCAAAGTGGTACGCATGAATGATACAAAACCCCCCAAAATCTCTTTTAATTCCAGGTTGTAAGACAACAAAATAGGAAAAATGCGAAAGGGGGGTGAATACTTTTGCAAGCCACTGTAAGCTGTATGTATCCATATATTTTAGATTCATAGTACTGTAGGTTAGATATCACTCTGAAAATGGTCGCAGTTCTACGGGCCAGTAGTGCTATTATGTGGTTTTTTTCGCGTTATTTGTAAATTATTTTGTACATAATGTTTCTGCCACCGTACTTTACGGCAAAAAAGAGCTTCTGGATATCAGGACAGCGATCACCTCGGATTAGACAAAGATTTTTCATCAACAAGCAGGACGCACAGGACATTCTCCAAACACCCGACGAGGCCAACATCCCAGTTATTTGCAAGAGGAAGAGACGCAGGTACAGAGGACACAGAGCGGGGTGCCTCGTAAGGATCCACAGAAGGCGACTGGGAAAGCTGCCGTTACCATCAATATTACTCACCAACGTGCAATCATTGGACAATGAATTAGACGAGGTACGATCACGAATATCCTACCAATGGGACATCAAAAACTGTAATATCTTATGTTCACGGAAACCTGGCTGAATGATGACATGGATATTCGCTGCACCAGCAAGATAGAACAGCACACTCTGGTAAGACAAGTGGGTGCGTTCTGTATATATTTACTTTATATATTTCCTAGGCCAGAACCTAGGAAGAAACCTAGAGAGGAACCAGGCTATGAGGGGTGGCCAGTCCTCTTCTGGCTGTGCCGGGTGGAGATTATAACAGAACATGGCCAAGATGTTCAAACGTTCATAGATGACCAGCAGGGTCAAATAGTAATAATCACAGTGGTTGTAGAGGATGCAACAGGTCAGTACCTCAGGAGTAAATGTCAGTTGGCTTTTCATAGCCGATCATTCAGAGTATCTCTACCGCTCCTGCTGTCTCTAGAGAGTTGAAAACAGCAGGTCTGGGACAAGGTAGCACGTCCGGTGAACAGGTCAGGGTTCCATAGCCACAGGTAGAACAATTGTCCTACTGAAAAATTAAACACTATCGCAGTGATTTTCAGAAGTCTGTAGTCCTCTAACGTTTTACCTGGGCTTTGTTCCTTTCATATTTATTTTGATCCTGACAAACTCCCCAGTCCTTGATGGTGACAAGCATACCCATAACATGATGCTGCAACCACAATACTTGAAAAATACAAAGGATCAACAATATTGCATTCACTCCACTTTACTGGCCTGTATGACAAAGTGAAAAGAATGAAGCCTGTGTTTAAAAAAAAAACACTCAGAATCATTCATTCTGTTTACAACAAGACCGTTGACTAATACTGCAAGACAACACGGCAAAGAAATTAACTTTTTTTTGGCCTGACTTAAACACTACTTGTTTGTGTCAAATCTAATAAAACACAAACACAGAGTGAAAACCTATCTATTGTCAAGTATGGTGGCGGCAGCATCATGTTATGGGTATGCTTGTCACCAGCAGGGACTGTTAAGTTTTTCAGGATCAAAATAAATATGAAAAGGAACAAAGCCCAGGTAAAACGTTAGAGGAAACCCTGCCTCAGACATCTGAATACCTAACCCTGAGTTTTATTTTTTCATGTATTACACACATTGTAAATTTAAATTTGTAAAATTTGATGTGTTTGTGAAGTTTTGGTAAAACAGTCCTCAATGCCAAATTACACACCAGAATGGCTTTCCGAGAGGTGTTGAGGGTTCCTGACTGATCCAGTCTCGGTATTGACTTAAATGTACTTGAAAATCCGAGACAATGTCTGAATATTGCTGTGTATCAATGATTACCAACCAAATGTACTGAGCTTGAGCAATTCGGGACAAAAACAATGGATATATGTTTCCCTAAGAGTTGTGCACAGTTGGTAGAATCTTATTCAAAATGATTAAAAGCTGTATTGGCTTCCATAGGTGCTTCCACCAAGTATGAACTGTGGGGCGTGAAGACATATGCAATCAAGACATTTTCATATTTCATTTATTTGGAAAATGTTTTATAATTTTTCTTTCACTTGGAAAATGTGGAGTCGATTTTTTTTTAAATTAACATTTTAAAGCAGCAAAATGTGAAGACTGCAAGGCGTGTGTAGACTTTCACTATAGGCACGGTATAGAGCCTGCACACAGATTGCCATTGGATTACTGACACAGTGCTGCTTGGATTGTAATTGGACTCATCCTGATATTTCTTGATTTGTGAATTATTGTGTATTGTTTTGTATTGACATATTGTGTTGTAGTGACATTCTACTCCACTGTTGGAGCTGGTAACACAAGCACCTGCTTTATCTGCTAATCTGTGTAAACGACCAAATAAACTTTAATTTGATTTAAAATGCCAAAGAGAATCCGTTTCGTGACCAATATAATTCTAACGAATTAGCGTTCCATTTAATCTGAGTCTCTTCTGCTACGTGCATTATCTCTTCTCCTCTCTCCTCTCTGCTCTTCTCTGCATCCCCGTCCCCATCTGCACCAATACAATAATACAGGATATTCATGGTTCGTGGTGCCGCTCGTTCTCTCACCCAGCTGATAGTGACGTAGACACGCGTGTGTGTCTGTGTGACTTTAGGTGAAGGGGGGCGATTGAGAGGCATTGCTCACGTTGAATAGCAAGGCTACTGCGATGCTTCCCGAAAAAGGAACCGAATATAATCTTTAGAAATGAATAGGCATAGTGTAAAATACTATATTCAAACTGGATTTTTAAAGTGTAATGAAAATATACAAATCTGGAGCTTCCGACGGTTTGTGTGTCAAAATGATATCCATTGATCATCAAATAGAATATTTATACATGATTTATCTGAGGTCGTCGTAACGTTGGATATAGCCTCGGTCGGTTATTTTTGCAAGATTGGTGAGACATTATTTTTTTAAATAAATTAACCAACGGACTGGACAGCAAAAGGAGCCACACAGTTTTAACGAGACCATCATACAATTTTTGTTTTTTTTGCGCTAACACAGAGGAAACGGACTGGAGACGAGGCAAGCGCTGCAAACAGAAGAGCTGTTTGGTTTGCATGGATTCCGATTCCAAAGTTCCATCCAACGGCTTCGACCGCAGAAGAACATTCTCGTCACCGCGGTGGTGCTGGGCTTAACGTTACCGGACAAGGGGAGAGGAAATGTAAAGCGAGCCATCAACTCCGGTTTGATCGATCGGCCAGAAGCAGAGCGGACTTGGGGACCAGCTTGATTGTGCGTGAGGAAACCGATATCGCCCCTGGGGGTATTATTTCAACGGCAGTAGCTAGTCTACAGCACGTTTGACTGAGGAGAAGGAAGTGCTGATGATACAAACGATATAAACGTTTACTGCTGAGTAAAAAGGTCGATTTGGAAAAGGGGCATTACGCAGTGTCGAAAACACTTCAGAATACCAAAATACAGGTAGGCTGTAATGAAATGAATTCGTCTGGGTCTCGTTAGTATATGGGTCTCCTATACATTCGAGGCTACCGCGTTTCTGGTGAGCGACGCAGACACACCGCTAGACCGATATCCGAGGCGGTACTGAAATGATGACGCGGTGTTATGTTTTTTTTTGCGTTTCAATCAATAACTCTAGCCTATAATAAGGCCAATGATAATGTGAGTCTTAAAACCCAACCGTTGGCCATATGGTTCCACTAGGCTATGCATGCAAGATCGCTTGACATCATCCCAGCAAATGTCGCCTGGCTATGCGCTATGAGTCAGTAACATGTCCATCTCCAGATTTGAGGATGAGGAGTGTTTGAGCGGTGTGTTCTCTCTCTCTCTCTCTCGGTCTCGGTCTCTCTCTCTCGGTCTCTCTCTCTCTCTCTCTCTCTCTCTCTCTCTCTCTCTCTCTGTCTCTCTCTCTCTCTCTCTGTCTCTCTCTCTCTCTCTCTCTCTCTCTCTCTCTCTCTGTCTCTCTCTCTCTCTCTCTCTCTCTCTCTCTCTCTCTCTCTCTCTCTCTCTCTCTCTCTATCTCTCTCTATCTCTCTATCACTCTCTCTCTCTCTCTTTCTATACTAAAGCCGTGTGCCATGCCAAGCCTATGATGGGCTAGCCTACCACCTGGCTGTGTCCGGTCTATGGATGATTAATTAGGCTACCATTGATCACATGACCCTTACTATTTACACCACTGTGTCACTATTATGGAAGGAAGCCTAGTGACGTTTCTGCTGATGATGGTAGTAGGCAGTAGCTACAGTGTTGCTATAGGGCCTTTTGGATTGAAAATATAATACACTCATAATAATTTAGCACTTAAACTTGGCTTGCTACCTGCAAGATCTATGTTTCACTCATATTAATTTGATTCATAATAGAGGTATGCGGTACTATTGTAGGCTATGGCAGGGATTTCCCCTTTAGGTAAGAGGGAATTGGATGTGCCTGCGACTGCGAGAGGAGAAAAAGGCCTTATGGATGATTGATTTAGCAACAGCTGAGGCTGGCTGTCTCCATGTCGACCTGCTGAGTCTGCCGAGTGCCTTTTCGCGGGCCTCTCATATAGACACCTTAAACAAGAAAGAGATCTGTGCCCGTCTCAGTTTCTCCTCTCTCGTGCCACTGCCGAGGCACAGGCCTACGGTCTTGTCATGTGTCTCAGAGTACGTTCACTGCTGGCTCGGACGCGTATTGCTGTGTGAGGGCTAGAGTGATGGAGGGAGGGAGGCCTTATCCATCTATGTATGCACATACGGAGAGGCCCTCTTCACAGCGCCACGTTAGGGAGGTCCTTCAATGACATCACAATATAGGTACAGATTTGTAGTCAAAGTTTTGAAAGGCCTACAGCCTATTGCACAAAAGGCCTACAGCCTATTGCACGTCCGTCCCCTCGCCCCGACCCGGGCGCGAACCAGGGACCCTCTGCACACATCAACAACAGTCACCCACGAAGCATCATTACCCATCGCTCCACAAAAGCCGCGGCCCTTGCAGAGCAAGGGGAACCACTACTTCAAGTCTCAGAGCGAGTGACGTCACCGACTGAAAGGCTGCTAGCGCGCACCACCGCTACCTAGCTAGCCATTTCACATCCGTTACACCTGGATAGTATTGAGTTGGTGTTCTCCATGGGGATGAATGTTGTCATTCGCAGCGCTTCTAATGCCGACAGTTTGTTTACACTAGAAAGCGGCATCGCGTGGGCGAAACATCGAAAGTCATTTCCCTTTCAATGGATGGAGAGCAAGAGAATGGGGAGTTGTGTGTGGGCGGAGCATAGGCGAGGGAGCTGAACAGGGCGGGACTAAAGTTGGGGAAAGCTGAACTTTATTCGAATCCTCTGCAATATCATGATGTGAGTGACCAATCGAAGCTCGCCATAGATTTTTTTTTAACCCTTTACTGCAGGGGTTCCCAAAGTTTTTTTTGGCCTACGATCCCATTTTGATATCTGAAAAATTAACCCAATTATGTGAAAAAAAATTGTAATTAACAACCAATATTAACTTTTTTAATTTGGGGCTATGTCTGTCAATAGAAAAACATTCTAACAGTATTTCTGATTGTCTTCTCAACTCACCGTCACATACTGTTAATGTGGAGTTGTGACAGTCACATACTGTTAATGTGGAGTTGTGACAGTCAATTGTAAATGAGTCTGACATGATGTCTCTTATCTGTCCACCACTAATGAGATGGGTGTGGCTTGATGCAAGTCGTGTTCGGAGCTTCTCAAAGTCAGGGGATGTGGTCGACAGTGCAAATCTCATGGTAGGCTACTCTTCGCCCGCTCATATCTGTGTGATGCTGGATTCAGTGCTCTCGTCTGTATTAAAACCAAATATCCATCCAGGTTAGATGTGACAGCAGAGCTAAGATGCTCTGTGATCGTTGGTCACGGTAATCCCATCCAAAACTGTGCATGTGAATGGCGCTGATGGGTAGCCTTCCGAACTTGCTAACAGCCCTCGCTAATGGCCTGGTACTCAGCATTCTAATGTCCCTCTAACCACTCTCCCAACACTTCATAATTTAATTTTAATAATCGGAATGGTAAGGACAAATGGTGATGGGAGTTAGAGTTCCCGTTCTGAAATGGACACGGGAAAGCCTCGGACCCAATATGCATAAATTAATTTGTAAAACCCTTTTCCGAAAGGAACTATAGAACAACCATTCCGATCCGAGTGAGGGAAGCAGCAGAAAAGCATTTTTGTTTTGCTACTTTATTTAGCCAGTGCCATGGAGAAAGGGAGAGAGAGAGAGGGAGGGAGAAAGCAAACAGCTGTAGGCTATTAGGGAGTGGAGGCTGTGCCGTGTGTGTGTCTCTCTGATAGTGTGAGTTATCTGACTTATGCTTGATTGTGCAGAAGAGGCCCTGCCAGAAGAGGCCCTGCCAGAAGAGGCCCTGCCAGAAAAGGCCCTGCACATGGAGAGGCCCTGCCAGAAGAGGCCCTGCACAAGGAGAGGCCCTGCTAGAAGAGGCGCACGAGGCGAGGCCCTGCCAGAAGAGGCCCTGCCAGAAGAGGCCCTGCCAGAAGAGAGCCTGCCAGAAGAGGCCTTACTAGAAGAGGCCCTGCCAGAAGAGGCCCTGCCAGAAAAGGCCCTGCACGAGGAGAGGCCCTGCACGAGGAGAGGCCCTGCACGAGGAGAGGCCCTGCACGAGGAGAGGCCCTGCACGAGGCGAGGCCCTGCCAGAAGAGGCCCTGCCAGAAGAGGCCCTGCCAGAAGAGGCCCTGCCAAAAGAGGCCCTGCCAGAAGAGAGCCTTACCAGAGGAGGCCCTGCTACAGGAGACCCTGCCACAGGAGACCCTGCCAGACGAGACCCTGCCAGAAGAGGCCCTGCCAGAAGAGGCCCTACTAGAAGAGGCCCTGCCAGAAGAGGTCCTACTAGAAGAGAGCCCTGCCAGAAGAGCCCCTGCACGAGGAGAGGCCCTGCCAGAAGAGGCAGTGCCAGAAGAGACCCTACCAGAAGAGGTCTTGCCACAAGAGACCCTGCCAGAAGAGACCCTGGCAGAAGAGACCCTGCACGAGGAGAGGCCCTGCCACAAGAGACCCTGCACGAGGAGAAGCCCTGCCACAAGAGGCCCTGCACGAGGAGAAGCCCTGCCAGAAGAGGCCCTGCACGAGGAGAAGCCCTGCCACAAGAGACCCTGCACGAGGAGAAGCCCTGCCACAAGAGACCCTGCATGAGGAGAAGCCCTGCCAGAAGAGACCCTGCACGAGGAGAGGCCCTGCCACAAGAGACCCTGCACGAGGAGAAGCCCTGCCAGAAGAGACCCTGCACGAGGAGAGGCCCTGCCACAAGAGACCCTGCACGAGGAGAAGCCCTGCCACAGGAGACCCTGCCAGAAGAGACCCTACCACAGGAGACCCTGCCAGAAGAGACCCTGCCACAGGAGACCCTGCACGAGGAGAGACCCTGCCACAAGAGACCCTGCACGAGGAGAGGCCCTGCCACAGGAGACCCTGCCAGAAGAGACCCTACCACAGGAGACCCTGCCAGAAGAGACCCTGCTAGAAGAGACCCTGCCACAGGAGACCCTGCCAGACGAGACCCTGCCACAGGAGACCCTGCCAGACGAGACCCTGCCAGAAGAGACCCTGCCACAAGAGACCCTGCCAGAAGAGACCCTGCCAGAAGAGGCCCTGCAGGAAGAGGCTTTTCCAGAAGAGACCCTGCCAGAAGTCTGGAGAGTTTTGTAGATTAAACTTCCTCTACACTAAATCTGGAAAGGATTTTTGAACCTTGAAATGTTGTGAATCTTTTACAAATCCTCCTCCAGCCCTATATTGATACATGCCCGATTATACTGTATAGGGTTGCAACATTCCGGTAACTTAGAGACGATGGAGCAATTTGGAAAAGAGACAAAATTCCAGGCAGATCTCCATCGTCTCTAAGTTACCGGAATGTTGCAACCCTAATTCTGTATCTGCCTGGAATTCTGTCGTTTCCAAATTGCTCCATCGTCTCTAAGTTACCGGAATGTTGCAACCCTAATACTGTATCTGCCTGGAATTCTGTCTTTTCCAAATTGCTCCATCGTCTCTTTTTCAGAAGATAATACACTCATAGAGCCTTTCCTTCCTTTACTACTTTCTAAACCCTTAATGTGCGTTCGTAGGCAAAATGTCACGCCCTGATCTGTTTCACCTGTCCTTGTGCTTGTCTCCACCCCCCTCCAGTCGTCGCCCATCTTCCCCATTATCCCCTGTGTATTTATTTATACCAGTGCCGTCCTGTACCTTGACCTCTGCTCTGGATTATCGACCCCTGCCTTGACCTGTCGCTTTGCCTGCCCCTTGTGGTTACAATAAACATTGTTACTTCAACACAGTCTGCACTTGGGTCTTACCTTGATTCCTGATACAAAAAAGACTTACCTAGAATGACACGAATTCCACATTGTATTGAGAAGGTGAAGGGAAAATGGGTATGCTTCTGTAATAAAACTTGTAATCCTCAGTAGGATTGAGGACAGAAACAGAATGATCTGGTTAACAATGGCTGTAGAGATTGTTCTAATTGATCCTAAATTGGCTGTGCGCTTCAGGGGCCTCAGGCGAGATGGCTGGTTGAGCTGGGGCTGAGCAGGGAGGACCCATCTGCTCCCCACACACACAGAGGGGCCACAAAGAAGATGAAAGAAGATGAAGAGGGGAAACTTTAATAAATGTCTCCCGTTAGTTCTCATTAGCTCTGTCAGCCTCAACAGATGGGGTGGCTAAAGAAATATAATTGCTTGAATAGAGATTCCAGTCAAATTGCTTCTAGTAATGTAATTTCTATGGTTCTAGCTAGCTGTTCTCCTTGTCCCCACTGCCCGTTAGCACTCATCATCTCTGTCACTCATCATCTCTGTCACTCATCATCTCTGTCACTCATCATCTCTGTCACTCATCATCTCTGTCACTCATCATCTCTGTCAGTCATCATCTCTGTCAGTCATCATCTCTGTCACTCATCATCTCTGTCAGTCATCATCTCTGTCACTCATCATCTCTGTCACTCATTATCTCTGTCACTCATCATCTCTGTCACTCATCATCTCTGTCAGTCATCATCTCTGTCACTCATCATCTCTGTCACTCATCATCTCTGTCAGTCATCATCTCTGTCAGTCATCATCTCTGTCACTCATCATCTCTGTCAGTCATCATCTCTGTCACTCATCATCTCTGTCACTCATCATCTCTGTCACTCATCATCTCTGTCACTCATCATCTCTGTCAGTCATCATCTCTGTCAGTCATCATCTCTGTCAGTCATCATCTCTGTCACTCATCATCTCTGTCAGTCATCATCTCTGTCACTCATCATCTCTGTCAGTCATTATCTCTGTCAGTCATCATCTCTGTCACTCATCATCTCTGTCAGTCATCATCTCTGTCACTCATCATCTCTGTCACTCATCATCTCTGTCAGTCATCATCTCTGTCACTCATCATCTATGTCAGTCATCATCTCTGTCACTCATCATCTCTGTCAGTCATCATCTCTGTCACTCATCATCTCTGTCACTCATCATCTCTGTCAGTCATCATCTCTGTCAGTCATCATCGCTGTCACTCATCATCTCTGTCACTCATCATCTCTGTCAGTCATCATCTCTGTCAGTCATCATCTCTGTCAGTCATTATCTCTGTCAGTCATCATCTCTGTCACTCATCATCTCTGTCACTCATCATCTCTGTCACTCATCATCTCTGTCAGCCATCATCTCTGTCAGTCATCATCTCTGTCACTCATCATCTCTGTCACTCATCATCTCTGTCACTCATCATCTCTGTCACTCATCATCTCTGTCAGTCATCATCTCTGTCACTCATCATCTCTGTCACTCATCATCTCTGTCACTCATCATCTCTGTCAGTCATCATCTCTGTCAGTCATCATCTCTGTCACTCATCATCTCTGTCACTCATCATCTCTGTCAGTCATCATCTCTGTCACTCATCATCTCTGTCACTCATCATCTCTGTCAGTCATCATCTCTGTCAGTCATCATCTCTGTCACTCATCATCTCTGTCACTCATCATCTCTGTCACTCATCATCTCTGTCAGTCATCATCTCTGTCAGTCATCATCTCTGTCACTCATCATCTCTGTCACTCATCATCTCTGTCACTCATCATCTCTGTCACTCATCATCTCTGTCAGTCATCATCTCTGTCAGTCATCATCTCTGTCACTCATCATCTCTGTCACTCATCATCTCTGTCAGTCATCATCTCTGTCACTCATCATCTCTGTCACTCATCATCTCTGTCAATAAACATCTCAGTCAGTCAGTCAGTCAGTCATCTCTGTCAGTCAGTCATCTCTGTCAGTCATCATCTCTGTCAGTCATCATCTCTGTCAGTCATCATCTCTGTCAGTCAGTCATCTCTGTCAGTCAGTCAGTCAGTCAGTCAGTCAGTCTCAATGTGTGGTGTGTGGCTAACTGGCTAACTGTTCGGTTCTCCATGTGCTCCACAGTGTGCACACTGTCTCTGGCCCATACTCCTGCCATCATAAGTAGCATTGTCATGTCCGATTAGAGTTGAATCCAGGAGGTGCTTAAGTTCCTTAGCCATTTAGGCTTTATGAATGTGGACAATATCTGTACAGCTATTGTATAGAATGATTTCAGTGCCAACATCAATTGTATTTGAATTACATCATTTTGAATTTGTATTAGGATATTGAATTTGAATTTAAAACCTCTAAAAATCTTGGGGAGTTCTACTAAAACCAGCTTTTTATGTTTTTATTCACAAGTAAAAGACAAAACAGATGTTTCTTTTAAACTGGTTGAAACAGTGTTCAGGTGAGGTTAGAAGACCAAAAGGGCAAACCACACCACAAATAGAAGTACAAAATAAAATTTGTTCAATCAGTTAAACAAAGCACATGAATTATAATTGTACATGATGTACTCAGTATACAGGAAAAAACATGTTTGATATTGTGTGTGTGTGGGAGTAAGGCTACATGGAGGAGATTACTGAGTAGTTTGGTTCATCAGGCTGACCTCCAGTCTTCATGGAGGAGATTACTGAGTCGTTTGGTTCATAAGGCTGACCCCCAGTCTACATGGAGGAGATTACTGAGTAGTTTGGTTCATCAGGCTGACCTCCAGTCTTCATGGAGGAGATTACTGAGTAGTTTGGTTCATCAGGCTGATCCCCAGTCTACATGGAGGAGATTACTGAGTAGTTTGGTTCATCAGGCTGACCTCCCGTCTTCATGGAGGAGATTACTGAGTAGTTTGGTTCATAAGGCTGACCCCCAGTCTACATGAAGGAGATTAATGAGTAGTTTGGTTCATCAGGCTGACCCCCAGTCTTCATGGAGGAGATTACTGAGTAGTTTGGTTCATCAGGCTGACCTCCAGTCTTCATGGAGGAGATTACTGAGTAGTTTGGTTCATCAGGCTGACCCCCAGTCTACATGGAGGAGATTACTGAGTAGTTTGGTTCATCAGGCTGACCCCCAGGCTACATGGAGGAGATTACTGAGTAGTTTGGTTCATCAGGCTGACCCCCAGTCTACATGGAGGAGATTACTGAGTAGTTTGGTTCATCAGGCTGACCCCCAGTCTTCATGGAGGAGATTACTGAGTAGTTTGGTTCATCAGGCTGACCCCCAGTCTACATGGAGGAGATTACTGAGTAGTTTGGTTCATCAGGCTGACCCCCAGTCTTCATGGAGGAGATTACTGAGTAGTTTGGTTCATCAGGCTGACCTCCAGTCTTCATGGAGGAGATTACTGAGTAGTTTGGGTCATCAGGCTGACCCCCAGTCTTCATGGAGGAGATTACTGAGTAGTTTGGTTCATAAGGCTGACCCCCAGTCTTCATGGAGGAGATTACTGAGTCGTTTGGTTCATAAGGCTGACCCCCAGTCTACATGGAGGAGATTACTGAGTAGTTTGGTTCATCAGGCTGACCTCCCGTCTTCATGGAGGAGATTACTGAGTAGTTTGGTTCATCAGGCTGACCTCCAGTCTTCATGGAGGAGATTAATGAGTAGTTTGGTTCATCATCCTGACCTCCAGTCTTCATGGAGGAGATTACTGAGTAGTTTGGTTCATCAGGCTGACCCCCAGTCTTCATGGAGGAGATTACTGAGTAGTTTGGTTCATCAGGCTGACCTCCAGTCTTCATGGAGGAGATTACTGAGTAGTTTGGTTCATCAGGCTGACCTCCAGTCTTCATGGAGGAGATTAATGAGTAGTTTGGTTCATCAGGCTGACCTCCAGTCTTCATGGAGGAGATTACTGGGTAGTTTGGTTCATCAGGCTGATCCCCAGTCTTCATGGAGGAGATTACTGAGTAGTTTGGTTCATCAGGCTGACCTCCAGTCTTCATGGAGAAGATTACTGAGTAGTTTGGTTCATCAGGCTGACCCCCAGTCTTCATGGAGGAGATTACTGAGTAGTTTGGTTCATCAGGCTGACCTCCAGTCTTCATGGAGGAGATTAATGAGTAGTTTGGTTCATCATCCTGACCTCCAGTCTTCATGGAGGAGATTACTGGGTAGTTTGGTTCATCAGGCTGACCCCCAGTCTTCATGGAGGAGATTATTGGGTAGTTTGGTTCATCAGGCTGACCCCCAGTCTTCATGGAGGTGATTACTGAGTAGTTTGGTTCATCAGGCTGATCCCCAGTCTTCATGGAGGAGATTACTGAGTAGTTTGGTTCATCAGGCTGACCTCCAGTCTTCATGGAGGAGATTACCGAGTAGTTTGGTTCATCAGGCTGACCTCCAGTCTTCATGGAGGAGATTACTGAGTAGTTTGGTTCGTCAGGCTGACCTCCAGTCTTCATGGAGGAGATTACTGAGTAGTTTGGTTCATCAGGCTGATCCCCAGTCTTCATGGAGGAGATTACTGAGTAGTTTGGTTCATCAGGCTGACCTCCAGTCTTCATGGAGGAGATTACTGGGTAGTTTGGTTCATCAGGCTGATCCCCAGTCTTCATGGAGGAGATTACTGAGTAGTTTGGTTCATCAGGCTGACCTCCAGTCTTCATGGAGAAGATTACTGAGTAGTTTGGTTCATCAGGCTGACCCCCAGTCTTCATGGAGGAGATTACTGAGTAGTTTGGTTCATCAGGCTGACCTCCAGTCTTCATGGAGGAGATTAATGAGTAGTTTGGTTCATCATCCTGACCTCCAGTCTTCATGGAGGAGATTACTGGGTAGTTTGGTTCATCAGGCTGACCCCCAGTCTTCATGGAGGAGATTATTGGGTAGTTTGGTTCATCAGGCTGACCCCCAGTCTTCATGGAGGTGATTACTGAGTAGTTTGGTTCATCAGGCTGATCCCCAGTCTTCATGGAGGAGATTACTGAGTAGTTTGGTTCATCAGGCTGACCTCCAGTCTTCATGGAGGGGATTTTAAGATGGTCATACCATGGATCATTGAGCTATTTGATTTTGAATTTTAGGACCCCTGCATGTATAAAAAACAAATATATAAAAACATTATTTGATAAAATATTGAATTAGGCCTTTATTGCTATAGCCTAGAGAACACATTCATAAATGACAGAAGAAAACAAAATGTATCATAAGGAATACGGTTTTGAAGTGTCTAGAAAAAAAAATGTAGACTCATGTTTAGTCACGTTATTCGTAAAACATTATTAGTTTTACCTCGTATGCAATTTCAGCAATTCTTACAGCCCGGTTTTGGGTTACCTTAAGACGACTCCACTGAAGTGTCGTAGAGTAGAACAACCTACACCTTCGTGTTCAGGATTTGTTTTTGTTTTTTGGACAAATATTTAACCCCCTTTTTTTTGTTGGCACAAAACTACCTCCGTATTACCATTAATTTGTATGGGTTACCTTCAGACGAGTCCTGTGAAACTTGTGGGGGACGTAGAGTGAAACGGAGAACACCATCGAGTTTGGGAGAGTCTGCCCTTTCCATAGTCATGTTAGTTAGTAGACTGTTCCACATATTAGTTTGTAGCCCAAACACTTCGGACGGTACAAACAGAAGTTGGCACATTGGCGGTACCGACTTCAGACGAGTCCCGTGACACTTGTGGGGGATGTAGAGTGAAACAGAGTACATCATCGTGTTCGTGAGAGTCTCATATTTTCATAGTTAGTAGGCCAAACTGTTCGGAAGCTGCAGATCTTTTCGTGAGAAGACCGATTTTCGGGATGTCTCATGGTCTGACAAACACTGCTGTAGCTCTGCCACCTTCCACCGCAGATGTGGAAGGGAAAGGGAAGAGAAAAGGGGGGATACCTAGTCAGTTGTCCAACCGAATGTATTCAACTGAAATGTGTCTTCCTCATTTAACCTCTCTGAATCAGAGAGGTGCCTTAATCGACATCCAGGTCTTCGGTGCCCGGGGAACAGTGGGTTTACTGCCAATGCTCAGGGGCAGAACGACAGATTTTTTACCTTGTCAGCTTGGGGATTCAAGGCCAACATAGGCAGATGTGGTGGATTGAGATGCAGCCCATGCAGAAAATTATAGCTCATGCAAAAGCTAGATATCTCTCGCTTAAACTGTAGGATTTTGATGGGGATTTATGTGTTATGTTAATTAGATTGACACGCGAGCAGACTCTTAAGGTTTGATGTTTTTACATTTGTAATGCACAAATTGAATAATTGAATTCATAAATTGAACTTGCATTTCAGGATTTGAAACTTAATTGAAATAATATTGCAAACCACGCTCTTTTGATGACTAACCTTGCTGGGTCTTGAAGACTTGTATTTATTTAGCAGATGGGAAACTTACTCCTCAGCCTGTAGTTTCGCCCCTTACGCAATTGAAGAAGGCCTTTTTTAATTGGACGATGGATTGGAATGCTTCAGGAGGGTTGTCACGTTTGTTTTTGAGACAGACGTCCTGATTTGGGGGCCTCCGAGTGAAACAGCGGTCTAAGGCATCACTACAGCCTGGGGTTCGATCCCAGGCTGTGTCACAGCCGGCCGTGACCGGGAGTCCCATAGGGCGGCGCACAAAACATAGGTGTTCCTTTTGTCCAGGTGTGAAAGGGCAGTGTGGAGTGCAATAGAGATCGCATCATCTGCGGATCTGTTGGGCCGGTATGCAAATTGCAGTGGGTTTAGGGTTTCTGGGATAATGGTGTTGATGTGAGTCATGACCAGCCTTTCAAAGCATTTCATAGCTACAGACGTGAGTGCTATGGGTCGGTAGTTATTTAGGCAGGTTACCTTCGCTTTCTTGGGCACAGGGACTACTATGGTGGTCTGCTTAAAACATGTAGGTATTACAGACTCGGACAGGGAGAGGTTGAAAATGTCAGTGAAGATACTCGCCAGTTGGTCAGCGCATGCTTGGAGTGCACGTCCTGGTAATCCGTCTGGCCCTGCGGCCTTGTGAATGTTGACTTGTTTAAAGGTCTTACTCACATCGGCTGTGGAGAGCGTGACCACACAGTCGTCCGGAACAGCTGGTGCTCTCATGCATGTCTCAGTGTTACTTGCCTTGAAGCGAGCATAGAAGTTATTTAGCTCATCCGGTAGGCTCGTATCACTGGGCAGCTCTCGGCTGTGCTTCCCTTTGTAGTCTGTAATCGTTTGCAAGCCCTGCCACATACGACGAGCATCGGAGCCGGTGTAGTACGATTCGATCTTAGTCCTGTATTGACGCTTTGCCTGTTTGATGGTTCATCGGAGGACATAGCAGGATTTCTTAGAAGCTTCCGGGTTAGAGTCCCGGAAAGCGGCAGCTCTACCCTTTAGCTCAGTGCGGATGTTGCCTGTAATCCATGGCTTCTGGTTGGGGTATATACGTACAGTCACTGTGGGGACGACGTCATCGATGCACTTATTGATGAAGCCAGTGACTGATGTGGTGTACTCCTCAATCAATGCCATCGGAAGAATCCCGGAACCAAAATCATAGGATGAAAATTCATGAAACATGCCACATCGGCTTCAGAAACCGCCAGAAGCTTCGGTTGACCACAGACAGAGTTTGATTCTATCGATTCTCCTCTACCTTTCCTGGCTGACAAAGTACCAGGATGTTGTCTCTGGTATTAAGAACTGAATCTAAATGCATCTGAGACATTGAATATATGAAACTTTGTTTTTCAAAGTTGAAGTGATCGTTTCTAAACTTGATACACAGACAATATCTACCATATTGAAACTGAATACATCAATATTAAATTTACATATACATTTTATTGAACTCGAATTTTAAAACTGAATGCAATATTCATTCAATTCAGTTTCAAATCATGAAATACAAGTTCAATTTATGAATTCACCAATTCAATTTGTGCATAACATATGAAAAAATACAAAATAAAAATAATTTCCCCCCAAAATGTTATAATTTTAAATTCAAATACAATTTCTGTTGCCACTGAAATCGCTCCATACTATGTTCAGACTGGTCTGTCTAGTGGAAGTGGTCAGTGTGCATTTAGGCCTCAGTGTCGGAGACAAAATCTTGATATTCAGTGTCTGCCTCCCCCTATCTCCTCTCTGCCTCCCCTATCTCCTCCCTGCCTCCCCTATCTCCTCCCTGCCTCCCCTATCTCCTTCCTGCCTCCCCTATCTCCTTCCTGCCTCCCTTGCCTTCCCCTATCTCCTCCTGCCTCCCCTTATCTCCTCCCTGCCTCCCCCTATCTCCTCCCTGCCTCCCTTGCCTTCCCCTATCTCTTCCTGCCACCCCTATCTCCTCCTGCCTCCCCTTATCTCCTCCCTGCCTCCCCTATCTCCTCCCTGCCTCCCCTATCTCCTCCCTGCCTCCCCTATCTCCTCCCTGCCTCCCCTATCTCCTTCCTGCCTCCCCTGCCTCCCCCTATCTCCTCCCTGCCTCCCCTGCCTCCCCTATCTCTTCCTGCCACCCCTGCCTTCCCCTATCTCCTCCTGCCTCCCCTTATCTCCTCCTGCCTCCCCTTATCTCCTCCCTGCCTCCCCTGCCTCCCCCTATCTCTTCCTGCCACCCCTTATCTCCTCCCTGCCTCCCCTATCTCCTCCTGCCTCCCCTTATCTCCTCCCTGCCTCCCCTTATCTCCTCCCTGCCTCCCCTATCTCCTCCCTGCCTCCCCTATCTCCTTCCTGCCTCCCCCTTATCTCCTCCTGCCTCCCCTATCTCCTCCCTGCCTCCCCCTATCTCCTCCTGCCTCCCCTATCTCCTCCCTGCCTCCCCTATCTCCTTCCTGCCTCCCTTGCCTTCCCCTATCTCCTCCTGCCTCCCCTTATCTCCTCCCTGCCTCCCCTATCTCCTCCTGCCTCCCCTATCTCCTCCCTGCCTCCCCCTATCTCCTCCTGCCTCCCCTATCTCCTCCCTGCCTCCCCTTATCTCCTTCCTGCCTCCCTTGCCTTCCCCTATCTCCTCCCTGCCTCCCCTATCTCCTCCTGCCACCCCTATCTCCTCCTGCCTTCCCCTATCTCCTCCTGCCTCCCCCTATCTCCTCCTGCCTCCCCTTATCTCCTCCCTGCCTCCCCTATCTCCTCCTGCCTTCCCCTATCTCCTCCTGCCTCCCCCTCTCCTCCTGCCTCCCCCTTATCTCCTCCTGCCTCCCCTTATCTCCTCCTTGCCTCCCCCTATCTCCTCCTGCCTCCCCTTATCTCCTCCCTGCCTCCCCCTATCTCCTCCCTGCCTCCCCCTATCTCCTCCCTGCCTCCCCTGCCTCCCCCTATCTCCTCCCTGCCTCCCCTATCTCCTCCCTGCCTCCCCTATCTCTTCCTGCCTCCCCTGCCTCCCCCTATCTCCTCCTGCCTCCCCTATCTCCTTCCTGCCTCCCCTATCTCCTCCCTGCCTCCCCTATCTCCTCCTGCCTCCCTTGCCTTCCCTTATCTCCTCCTGCCTCCCCTTATCTCCTCCCTGCCTCTCCCTATCTCCTCCTGCCTCCCCTATCTCCTCCCTGCCTCCCCTATCTCTTCCTGCCTCCCCTGCCTCCCCCTATCTCCTCCTGCCTCCCCTATCTCCTTCCTGCCTCCCCTATCTCCTCCTGCCTCCCCTATCTCCTCCCTGCCTCCCCTATCTCCTTCCTGCCTCCCTTGCCTTCCCCTATCTCCTCCTGCCTCCCCTTATCTCCTCCCTGCCTCCCCCTATCTCCTCCCTGCCTCCCTTGCCTTCCCCTATCTCTTCCTGCCACCCCTATCTCCTCCTGCCTCCCCTTATCTCCTCCCTGCCTCCCCTTATCTCCTCCCTGCCTCCCCTATCTCCTCCCTGCCTCCCCTATCTCCTCCCTGCCTCCCCTATCTCCTCCCTGCCTTCCCCTATCTCCTCCTGCCTCCCCTATCTCCTCCTGCCTCCCCTTATCTCCTCCCTGCCTCCCCTGCCTCCCCCTATCTCTTCCTGCCACCCCTTATCTCCTCCCTGCCTCCCCTATCTCCTCCTGCCTCCCCTTATCTCCTCCCTGCCTCCCCTATCTCCTCCTGCCTCCCCTTATCTCCTCCCTGCCTCCCCTATCTCCTTCCTGCCTCCCCCTATCTCCTCCTGCCTCCCCTTATCTCCTCCCTGCCTCCCCTATCTCCTCCTGCCTCCCCTTATCTCCTCCCTGCCTCCCCTATCTCCTTCCTGCCTCCCCCTATCTCCTCCTGCCTCCCCTATCTCCTCCCTGCCTCCCCCTATCTCCTCCTGCCTCCCCTATCTCCTCCCTGCCTCCCCTATCTCCTCCCTGCCTCCCCTATCTCCTTCCTGCCTCCCTTGCCTTCCCCTATCTCCTCCTGCCTCCCCTTATCTCCTCCCTGCCTCCCCTATCTCCTCCTGCCTCCCCTATCTCCTCCCTGCCTCCCCCTATCTCCTCCTGCCTCCCCTATCTCCTCCCTGCCTCCCCTTATCTCCTTCCTGCATCCCTTGCCTTCCCCTATCTCCTCCCTGCCTCCCCTATCTCCTCCTGCCACCCCTATCTCCTCCTGCCTTCCCCTATCTCCTCCTGCCTCCCCCTATCTCCTCCTGCCTCCCCTTATCTCCTCCCTGCCTCCCCTATCTCCTCCTGCCTTCCCCTATCTCCTCCTGCCTCCCCCTCTCCTCCTGCCTCCCCCTTATCTCCTCCTGCCTCCCCTTATCTCCTCCTTGCCTCCCCCTATCTCCTCCTGCCTCCCCTTATCTCCTCCCTGCCTCCCCCTATCTCCTCCCTGCCTCCCCCTATCTCCTCCCTGCCTCCCCTGCCTCCCCCTATCTCCTCCCTGCCTCCCCTATCTCCTCCCTGCCTCCCCTATCTCTTCCTGCCTCCCCTGCCTCCCCCTAGCTCCTCCTGCCTCCCCTATCTCCTTCCTGCCTCCCCTATCTCCTCCTGCCTCCCCTATCTCCTCCCTGCCTCCCCTATCTCCTCCTGCCTCCCTTGCCTTCCCTTATCTCCTCCTGCCTCCCCTTATCTCCTCCCTGCCTCCCCCTATCTCCTCCTGCCTCCCCTATCTCCTCCCTGCCTCCCCTATCTCTTCCTGCCTCCCCTGCCTCCCCCTATCTCCTCCTGCCTCCCCTATCTCCTTCCTGCCTCCCCTATCTCCTCCTGCCTCCCCTATCTCCTCCCTGCCTCCCCTATCTCCTCCTGCCTCCCTTGCCTTCCCTTATCTCCTCCTGCCTCCCCTTATCTCCTCCCTGCCTCCCCTATCTCCTCCTGCCTCCCCTATCTCCTCCTGCCTCCCCTATCTCCTCCCTGCCTCCCCTATTTCCTCCTGCCCCCCCCATCTCCTCCCTGCCTCCCCCTATCTCCTCCCTGCCTCCCCCTATCTCCTTCCTGCCTCCCCTGCCTCCCCTATCTCCTCCTGCCTCCCCTTATCTCCTCCCTGCCTCCCCTATCTCCTTCCTGCCTCCCCTGCCTCCCCTATCTCCTCCCTGCCTCCCCTATCTCCTCCTGCCTCCCCCTATCTCCTCCCTGCCTCCCCTTATCTCCTCCCTGCCTCCCCTATCTCCTTCCTGCCTCCCCTGCCTCCCCCTATCTCCTCCTGCCTCCCCCTATCTCCTCCTGCCTCCCCCTATCTCCTCCCTGCCTCCCCTATCTCCTCCCTGCCTCCCCTATCTCCTCCCTGCCTCCCCTATCTCCTTCCTGCCTCCCCCTATCTCCTCCCTGCCTCCCCCTATCTCCTCCCTGCCTCCCCTATCTCCTCCCTGCCTCCCCTATCTCCTTCCTGCCTCCCCTATCTCCTCCCTGCCTCCCCTGTCTCCTTCCTGCCTCCCCCTATCTCCTCCCTGCCTCCCCCTATCTCCTCCCTGCCTCCCCTATCTCCTCCCTGCCTCCCCCTATCTCCTTCCTGCCTCCCCTGCCTCCCCCTATCTCCTCCTGCCTCCCCTATCTCCTCCCTGCCTCCCCTATCTCCTTCCTGCCTCCCCTATCTCCTCCCTGCCTCCCCTATCTCCTCCTGCCTCCCCCTATCCCCTCCCTGCCTCCCCTTATCTCCTCCTGCCTCCCCTTATCTCCTCCCTGCCTCCCCTATCTCCTTCCTGCCTCCCCTGCCTCCCCCTATCTCCTCCTGCCTCCCCCTATCTCCTCCTGCCTCCCCCTATCTCCTCCCTGCCTCCCCTATCTCCTCCCTGCCTCCCCTATCTCCTTCCTGCCTCCCCCTATCTCCTCCCTGCCTCCCCCTATCTCCTCCCTGCCTCCCCTATCTCCTCCCTGCCTCCCCCTATCTCCTCCCTGCCTCCCCCTATCTCTTCCTGCCACCCCCTATCTCCTCCCTGCCTCCCCTGCCTCCCCCTATCTCCTCCCTGCCTCCCCCTATCTCCTCCCTGCCTCCCCCTATCTCTTCCTGCCACCCCTGCCTCCCCCTATCTCCTTCCTGCCTCCCCTGCCTCCCCCTATCTCCTCCCTGCCTCCCCTGCCTCCCTTGCCTTCCCCTATCTCCTCCTGCCTCCCCTTATCTCCTCCCTGCCTCCCCTATCTCCTCCTGCCTCCCCTATCTCCTCCCTGCCTCCCCCTATCTCCTCCTGCCTCCCCTATCTCCTCCCTGCCTCCCCTTATCTCCTTCCTGCCTCCCTTGCCTTCCCCTATCTCCTCCCTGCCTCCCCTATCTCCCCCTGCCACCCCTATCTCCTCCTGCCTTCCCCTATCTCCTCCTGCCTCCCCCTATCTCCTCCTGCCTCCCCTTATCTCCTCCCTGCCTCCCCTATCTCCTCCTGCCTTCCCCTATCTCCTCCTGCCTCCCCCTCTCCTCCTGCCTCCCCCTTATCTCCTCCTGCCTCCCCTTATCTCCTCCTTGCCTCCCCCTATCTCCTCCTGCCTCCCCTTATCTCCTCCCTGCCTCCCCCTATCTCCTCCCTGCCTCCCCCTATCTCCTCCCTGCCTCCCCTGCCTCCCCCTATCTCCTCCCTGCCTCCCCTATCTCCTCCCTGCCTCCCCTATCTCTTCCTGCCTCCCCTGCCTCCCCCTAGCTCCTCCTGCCTCCCCTATCTCCTTCCTGCCTCCCCTATCTCCTCCTGCCTCCCCTATCTCCTCCCTGCCTCCCCTATCTCCTCCTGCCTCCCTTGCCTTCCCTTATCTCCTCCTGCCTCCCCTTATCTCCTCCCTGCCTCCCCCTATCTCCTCCTGCCTCCCCTATCTCCTCCCTGCCTCCCCTATCTCTTCCTGCCTCCCCTGCCTCCCCCTATCTCCTCCTGCCTCCCCTATCTCCTTCCTGCCTCCCCTATCTCCTCCTGCCTCCCCTATCTCCTCCCTGCCTCCCCTATCTCCTCCTGCCTCCCTTGCCTTCCCTTATCTCCTCCTGCCTCCCCTTATCTCCTCCCTGCCTCCCCTATCTCCTCCTGCCTCCCCTATCTCCTCCTGCCTCCCCTATCTCCTCCCTGCCTCCCCTATTTCCTCCTGCCTCCCCTATCTCCTCCCTGCCTCCCCCTATCTCCTCCCTGCCTCCCCCTATCTCCTTCCTGCCTCCCCTGCCTCCCCTATCTCCTCCTGCCTCCCCTTATCTCCTCCCTGCCTCCCCTATCTCCTTCCTGCCTCCCCTGCCTCCCCTATCTCCTCCCTGCCTCCCCTATCTCCTCCTGCCTCCCCCTATCTCCTCCCTGCCTCCCCTTATCTCCTCCCTGCCTCCCCTATCTCCTTCCTGCCTCCCCTGCCTCCCCCTATCTCCTCCTGCCTCCCCCTATCTCCTCCTGCCTCCCCCTATCTCCTCCCTGCCTCCCCTATCTCCTCCCTGCCTCCCCTATCTCCTCCCTGCCTCCCCTATCTCCTTCCTGCCTCCCCCTATCTCCTCCCTGCCTCCCCCTATCTCCTCCCTGCCTCCCCTATCTCCTCCCTGCCTCCCCTATCTCCTTCCTGCCTCCCCTATCTCCTCCCTGCCTCCCCTGTCTCCTTCCTGCCTCCCCCTATCTCCTCCCTGCCTCCCCCTATCTCCTCCCTGCCTCCCCTATCTCCTCCCTGCCTCCCCCTATCTCCTTCCTGCCTCCCCTGCCTCCCCCTATCTCCTCCTGCCTCCCCTATCTCCTCCCTGCCTCCCCTATCTCCTTCCTGCCTCCCCTATCTCCTCCCTGCCTCCCCTATCTCCTCCTGCCTCCCCCTATCTCCTCCCTGCCTCCCCTTATCTCCTCCTGCCTCCCCTTATCTCCTCCCTGCCTCCCCTATCTCCTTCCTGCCTCCCCTGCCTCCCCCTATCTCCTCCTGCCTCCCCCTATCTCCTCCTGCCTCCCCCTATCTCCTCCCTGCCTCCCCTATCTCCTCCCTGCCTCCCCTATCTCCTTCCTGCCTCCCCCTATCTCCTCCCTGCCTCCCCCTATCTCCTCCCTGCCTCCCCTATCTCCTCCCTGCCTCCCCCTATCTCCTCCCTGCCTCCCCCTATCTCTTCCTGCCACCCCCTATCTCCTCCCTGCCTCCCCTGCCTCCCCCTATCTCCTCCCTGCCTCCCCCTATCTCCTCCCTGCCTCCCCCTATCTCTTCCTGCCACCCCTGCCTCCCCCTATCTCCTCCCTGCCTCCCCTGCCTCCCCTGCCTCCCCCTATCTCCTCCCTGCCTCCCCTGCCTCCCCTGCCTCCCCCTATCTCCTCCCTGCCTCCCTTATCTCCTCCCTGCCTCCCCCTATCTCCTCCCTGCCTCCCCCTATCTCTTCCTGCCACCCCTGCCTCCCCCTATCTCCTCCCTGCCTCCCCCTATCTCTTCCTGCCACCCCTGCCTTCCCCTATCTCCCCATATCTCCTCCCTGCCTCTTCCTATCTCCCCCTTCCTCCCACTATCTCCTCCCCCGGGCCTCCCCCATATCTTCCGCGTCTGCGGTGGAAGGTGGCCGAGCTAGGAAGCGGTGCTTGTCAGACCATGAGACATCCCGAAAATCGTCCTGCTCATGAAAATGTTCTGTAGTGTCCAAACACGATGGTGTTCTCCGTTTTGCTCTATGACCCCCACCGGTATCACAGGACTCGTCTGAAGGAAACCAAATGAATGGGAGCATGGAGGTAGTATTGTGCCCCAAAAAATAAAATAAAAAATATATCCTGAGTTTTCTTATATCTCCTAGATATACTGTAGTTCAGACACTTTAAAACCTGATTCCTTATGATTATTTTTTGTTGTTGTCTTTTTTTTGTTGCCATTTATGAATGTCGTTTCTATAGGCTATAGTTGTAAAGGCCAAATTCAATATTTTATCACAAAATGTTTTTAAATATTTTTTTGATATCTAAAGGGGTCCTACAATTCCTAATCAAATAGCTTAATGATTCATGGTATGACTATCTTAAAACAATTCCATATGTTAGCTTAGTCGAACCACCCCCACCCCCAACGGCTTAGACTTTTTGAGATGAAATAGCTTCCTGCGAATGCCTTCAGCTGCTGACACCATGGGCCTATTTCTCCATCTGGGAAATGTACACATTTATTTGCATGACTTGAGCTGTAGCCCAGAAAAATGCCATGCTGACCTCTTAGGTAACAGTATAACGTATTTCCATATACACTGAGTAGACAAAACATTAAGAACACCTGCTCTTTCCATGTCATAGACTGACCAGGTGAATCAAGGTGAACGCTTTGATCCCTTATTGATGTCACCTGTTACATCCACTTCAAATCAGTGTAGATGAAAGGGGAGGAGACAGGTTAAAGAAGGATTTTTAAGCCTTGAGACGTGGATTGTGTGTGTGCCATTCAGAGGGTGAATATGTAAGACAAGACATGTATGTGCCTTTGAACAGGGTTTGGTAGTAGGTGCCAGACGCACCGGTTTATGTCTATAACTGTGTACCTGTCAAGAACCGTCCCTGTGGAACGCTATCGAGCGGGGGGGGGGGGGGGGGGGGGGGGGAAACTCAACATTAGGAAGGTGTTCCTAGTGTTTGGTATTCTCAGTGTACAACCAATAGTATTGCCTCAATATTATGGTTTTCAAAAGGCTATTTCCTGATGGACTTGTTGTTGATGTCTCGCAGTCTGTTGTGTTCTGTTCTCTCTGATAGGTGGAAGCACAGAGTGGACTGTCGTCTTGTTTCTATATTATATGTCTAATCTCTGTCAGGTGTATTGTAGCCAAGTACAGAGTGGACTGTTGTTGTCTTCTGTTGATGTTATGTCTAATCTCTCTCTCTCTCTCTCTCTCTCTCTCTCTCTCTCTCTCTCTCTCTCTCTCTCTCTCTCTCTCTCTCTCTCTCTCTTTCTCTTTCTCTCTCTCTCTCTCTCTCTCTTTCTCTCTCTCTCTCTCTCTCTCTCTCTCGCTGTCTCTCGCTCTCTCTCTCTCTCTCTCTCTCTCTCTCTCTCTCTGTCTCTGTATCTCTCTCTCTGTCTCTGTATGTCTCTCTGTCTCGCTGTCTTAATCTGTCTCTCTCTCTCGCTGTCTGTCTGTCTGTCTGTCTGTCTGTCTGTCTGTCTGTCTGTCTGTCTGTCTGTCTGTCTGTCTGTCTGTCTGTCTGTCTGTCTGTCTGTCTGTCTGTCTCTGTCTCTGTCTCTGTCTCTGTCTCTGTCTCTCTCTCTCTCTCTCTGTCTCTGTCTCTGTCTCTGTCTCTGTATCTCTCTCTCTGTCTCTGTATGTCTCTCTCTCTCTGTCTCGCTGTCTTCATCTCTCTCTCTCTCTCTCTCTCTCTCTCTCTCTCTCTCTCTCTCTCTCTCTCTCTTTCCAGGTGTTGTGAGGTATCAACGACAGCCCAGTGCTGGATCCCAGAGGGCTCGTCAGTGTGGTAAGGACCCCCAGGACCCCCGAGGGTGGATGGAGCGCTTCAGGCCGAGGCTGACGAGGCTGGGGCAAGGGATCAGGACGGGGTCGTCGTCCACCTACCCAGCATGCATCTGGTTGGGCCTGCTCTCTGTGGCCGCTGCCTTCCTGTGCGCAGAGGGCGATCGCACCACCCCCAGCCCCGCCACCACAGACTCCCACAATGCCACCTGCTCCGAGGGCTCGTCCAGGTGCAAGCCAGGAATTGTCCTTCCCATCTGGTACCCCGAGGACCCCTCCATGGGGGATAAGATGGCCCGAGTCATCGTCTACTTCGTAGCTATGATCTACATGTTCCTGGGAGTGTCCATCATAGCAGACCGCTTCATGGCGGCCATCGAGGTCATCACCTCCCAGGAGAAGGAGATCATTATCAAGAGAGCTAACGGAGAGACCACCACCGCTACCATCAGAGTCTGGAACGAGACGGTCTCCAACCTGACCCTTATGGCCCTGGGTTCTAGTACCCCTGAGATCCTGCTGTCTGTCATCGAAGTCTGCGGACACGACTTCGTAGCTGGCGAGCTGGGGCCATCTACGATCGTCGGCAGCGCTGCCTTCAACATGTTCGTGATCATCGGCCTGTGTGTGTCTGTGATCCCCGAGGGAGAGACGAGGAAGGTGAAACATCTCAGAGTGTTCTTTGTGACGGCGGCGTGGAGTATCTTCGCCTACATCTGGCTCTATATGATCTTGGCGGTGTTCAGTCCCAACGTGGTCCAGATATGGGAGGGGCTGCTAACCCTGGCCTTCTTCCCCATCTGTGTCATCCTGGCCTGGCTAGCCGACCGACGACTCCTCTTCTACAAGTTCATGCACAAGAAGTACCGCGCCGACAACCACCGCGGCGTCATCATCGAGACCGAGCACGAGCGCTCCAAGGGCATCGAGATGATGGACGGTGGCGGCAAGATGGTCAACTCACACTTCGCCCACGATGGAGGCGCCGCCCATAACCTCATCAGCCTGATCGAGGGGAAAGAAGTGGACGAGTCTCGGCGGGATATGATCCGGATCCTGAAGGACCTGAAGCAGAAACACCCAGAGAAGGAGATGGACCAGCTGGTAGAGATGGCTAACTACTACGCCTTGTCCCACCAGCAGAAGAGCCGAGCCTTCTACCGCATCCAGGCCACGCGCATGATGACGGGCGCCGGGAACATCCTGAAGAAGCACGTGGCGGAGCAGACCAAGAGGAGCGCCAGCGTACAGGAAGTGTGTGTGGTAGGGGAGGAAGTCGAGGAGTACGTGTCACGGATCGCCTTCGAACCCGCCGTGTACCAGTGTCTGGAGAACTGCGGCGCCGCCCTGCTGGCCATCTCCAGGAAGGGCGGCGATATGGCGAAGACCATTTACGTTGATTACAAGACGGAGGATGGCTCAGCCAACGCAGGCGCCGACTACGAGTTCACCGAGGGTACGGTGGTGTTCAAGCCCGGCGAGTTCATCAGGGAGATCAGCATCGGCATCATCGACGACGACATCTTCGAGGAGGACGAGCACTTCTTCGTGCGTCTCAGCAACGTGCGCGTCTTGGAGTCTGATGAGGACGAGACACTACTGTCTCCGAACTCTCTCCCGTACCCCAAAGCCCTGCTAGGGTTCCCTGCCGTCGCCACAGTTACCATCCTGGACGACGACCATGCCGGGATATTCACCTTCGAGACCGACACGTGTCACGTGAGTGAGAGCGTGGGCGTAATGGAGGTGAAGGTGCTGAGGACTTCGGGGGCGAGGGGAACGGTCATCGTGCCATATCGTACCATGGAGGGGATCGCCAAGGGAGGAGGGGAGGACTTTGAGGACACCTACGGAGAACTGGAGTTCAGGAACGACGAGACCTGGTAAGACTATCTACTTTAGTTTGATTTATAGACCGATTGATTGATTGATTGATTGATTGTCCAGCCATCGATTTTTTGTCCAGCCCGGAGACAGCATTATGTGGGGGTTGGTCTGCTGTGTATTCTTTACATTTAAATGATTTGGAGGAGAAAGGCTTTATTGGTGGAGGAAAGGTGGTTGGTGGGACAAGGTCGGCCATTTTAGCAGTGGTGATGAATGTGTATATGCTGTGTATTTTTGTTTTACGTTTAGTTGCCTGACATGAACTGGTAAGATCAGTACTTTATTTACAAAAGAGGTGGGATCGGTTCGGATGGTTGATGGGGTGGGATTGGTCGGATGGTTGATGGGGTGGGATTGGTCGGATGGTTGATGGGGTGGGATAGGTCGGATGGTTGATGGGGTGGGATCGGTCGGATGGTTGATGGGGTGGGATTGGTCGGATGGTTGATGGGGTGGGATCGGTCGGATGGTTGATGGGGTGGGATTGGTCGGATGGTTGATGGGGTGGGATTGGTCGGATGGTTGATGTGGTGGGATCGGTCGGATGGTTGATGGGGTGGGATCGGTTCGGATGGTTGATGGGGTGGGATTGGGATCGGCCATTTTAGTTATGGTAATGAATGATGTATATGTATATTTGAAATGTATTTGCCTGTAGGGCAAGAGGACATGCCAGGATGACTGCCGACAGGATAGGCCACGAATGTGTATTACTGTGTTTATTTGCCTGTCATGAATTCAGAATGATGTTTCGTATGTTTGTAGAGGGTGTGTTTGTGGATGGTGTGTTTGCGGATGGTGTGTTTGCGGATGCTGTGTTTGCGGATGGTGTGTTTGTAAAGGGGTGTGTTTGCGGACGGTGTGTTTGTGGACGGTGTGTTTGTAGAGGGTGTGTTTGTAGAGGGGTGTGTTTGTGGATGGTGTGTTTGTGGATGGTGTGTTTCTAGACGGTGTGTTTGTGGACGGTGTGTTTGTGGACGGTGTGTTTGTAGAGGGTGTGTTTGTAGAGGGGTGTGTTTGTAGAGGGTGTGTTTGTAGAGGGGTGTGTTTGTAGACGGTGTGTTTGTAGAGGGTGTGTTTGTGGATGGTGTGTTTGTTGAGGGTGTGTTTGTAGAGGGTGTGTTTGTTGACGGTGTGTTTGTTGAGGGTGTGTTTGTAGAGGGTGTGTTTGTGGATGGTGTGTTTGTGGACGGTGTGTTTGTATAGGGGTGTGTTTGTGGATGGTGTGTTTGTAGACGGTGTGTTTGTAGACGGTGTGTTTGTAGACGGTGTGTTTGTGGATGGTGTGTTTGTGGACGGTGTGTTTGTAGATGGTGTGTTTGTATAGGGGTGTGTTTGTGGACGGTGTGTTTGTGGATGGTGTGTTTGTAGACGGTGTGTTTGTAGACGGTGTGTTTGTGGACGGTGTGTTTGTGGATGGTGTGTTTGTAGACGGTGTGTTTGTGGACGGTGTGTTTGTGGATGGTGTGTTTGTGGACGGTGTGTTTGTAGATGGTGTGTTTGTATAGGGGTGTGTTTGTAGACGGTGTGTTTGTGGATGGTGTGTTTGTAGAGGGGTGTGTTTGTGGATGGTGTGTTTGTGGATGGTGTGTTTGTGGACGGTGTGTTTGTAGACGGTGTGTTTGTGGACGGTGTGTTTGTAGAGGGGTGTGTTTGTGGACGGTGTGTTTGTGGACGGTGTGTTTGTGGATGGTGTGTTTGTAGACGGTGTGTTTGTAGACGGTGTGTTTGTGGACGGTGTGTTTGTGGACGGTGTGTTTGTAGAGGGGTGTGTTTGTGGACGGTGTGTTTGTGGACGGTGTGTTTGTGGATGGTGTGTTTGTGGATGGTGTGTTTGTAGACGGTGTGTTTGTGGATGGTGTCAGCCTTTATTTAGAATAGATGAGAATCTTGATATTTGTTTGGGGGGGGGGGGGGGGATTTAGTGCTCTTGTATTGTTCATACTACCAGTAGTATTAGAGTTGTTTACGCTGACACTCTTTGACCTGTGTGTAGGGTTGTAAAATTCCCAGGTTTTCCAAAAATTCTGGTAGACGGAGTCCCAGATTTCCTGGTTTCAGGAATCATCCAACCGGGACCCCCCCCCCCCCAGAATTGTGCAACCATAGATATACAGTAGCTTTAGTTGTTTTTGCATTGCCAACATCGTCTGACCTCCATGGGTTAACACTTCCACTATACGCGTCACGTTGCTTTGCCATTCTACCTGCTACACAGACCGTGTTATTTTTGAGAGCGGAAGTGTTAACCCACACAGGTCACGGAGGAGCAGAGAGGAAGAAGAGAGGAGAGGAGCAGAGGGGAAGAGGAGAGGAGCAGAGGGGGAGAGGAGAGGGGAGAGACGGACAGAGGGGGAGAGGAGAGGGGAGAGACCGACAGAGGGGGAGAGGAGAGGAGCAGAGGAGGAGAGGAGAGGAGAGGAGAGGAGAGGAGAGGAGAGGAGAGGAGAGGAGAGGAGAGGAGAGGAGAGGAGAGAGGAGCAGAGGGGGAGAGGAGAGGAGCAGAGAGGAGAGGAGCAGATGAGAGGAGAGAGGGGAAGAGGAGAGGAGGAGAGGAGAGGAGGGGAAGATGAGAGGAGAGGAGAAGAGGAGAGGAGCAGAGGGGGAGAGGAGAGGAGCAGAGGAGGAGAGGAGAGGAGAGGAGAGGAGATGAGAGGAGAGGAGAGGAGAGGAGAGGAGCAGATGAGAGGAGAGAGGGGGAGAGGAGAGGAGGAGAGGAGAGGAGAAGAGGAGAGGAGCAGAGGGGGAGAGGAGAGGAGCAGAGGGGGAGAGGAGAGGAGCAGAGGGGGAGAGGAGAGGAGGAGAGGAGAGGAGCAGAGGGGGAGAGGAGAGGAGCAGAGACGAAGAGGAGAGGAGCAGAGGAGAGGAGCAGAGGGGGAGAGGAGATGAGGAGAGGAGCAGAGGAGAGGAGGAGAGGGGAATAGGAGAGGAGAGGAGCAGAGGGGAAGAGGAGAGGAGAGGAGCAGAGGGGGAGAGGAGCAGAGGAGCAGAGGGGAAGAGGAGAGGAGAGGAGCAGAGGGGGAGAGGAGCAGTGGAGGAGAGTAGGGGAGGAGCAGAGGGGGAGAGGAGCAGAGGGGGAGAGGAGAGGAGCAGAGGGGGAGAGGAGCAGTGGAGGAGAGGAGGAGAGGAGCAGAGGGGGAGAGGGGGAGAGGAGCAGAGGGGGAGAGGAGAGGAGGAGAAGGGAACATATCGTACTGATTTGAGTGTCCCGGATTTATCTTTACTATATTAAGTCTAGTCTATGAGACCAGGCTGGTGAGTTGCATGCAACTCATCACGGTCCTTAACTAACCTCTTCTGCTAATCCTACTGCTTTTGTTTTCCTAATGCTGATGCACGCTCTGGCTGTCTGTTTTCTGGAGAATATAGCACTGACTGGGCAGAAGCACTATTGCAATGAGGTGAGCAACAGAATGGACACAGCTCTAACTGTAGTGTCCTATATTGTTGACAGCTGTACCTGTAGTGTCCTATATTGTTGACAGATGTAACTGTAGTGTACTATATTGTTGACAGATGTACCTGTAGTGTACTATATTGTTGACAGATGTACCTGTAGTGTACTATATTGTTGACAGCTGTACCTGTAATGTACTATATTGTTGACAGATGTAACTGTAGTGTACTACATTATTGACAGATGTACCTGTAGTGTACTATATTGTTGACAGCTGTACCTGTAGTGTACTATATTGTTGACAGCTCTAACTGTAGTGTACTATATTGTTGACAGATGTACCTGTAGTGTCCTATATTGTTGACAGCTGTACCCTTAGTGTACTATATTGTTGACAGATGTACCTGTAGTGTACTATATTGTTGACAGATGTACCTGTAGTGTACTATATTGTTGACAGCTGTACCTGTAGTGTCCTATATTGTTGACAGCTGTACCCTTAGTGTACTATATTGTTGACAGATGTACCTGTAGTGTCCTATATTGTTGACAGCTCTAACTGTAGTGTACTATATTGTTGACAGATGTACCTGTAGTGTCCTATATTGTTGACAGCTGTACCCTTAGTGTACTATATTGTTGACAGATGTACCTGTGGTGTACTATATTGTTGACAGATGTACCTGTAGTGTACTATATTGTTGACAGATGTACCTGTAGTGTACTATATTGTTGACAGATGTACCTGTAGTGTACTATATTGTAGACAGATGTACCTGTAATGTACTATATTGTTGACAGATGTACCTGTAGTGTACTATATTGTTGACAGATGTACCTGTAGTGTACTATATTGTTGACAGATGTACCTGTAATGTACTATATTGTTGACAGATGTACCTGTAGTGTACTATATTGTTGACAGCTCTAACTGTAGTGTACTATATTGTTGACAGATGTAACTGTAGTGTCCTATATTGTTGACAGATGTACCTGTAGTGTCCTATATTGTTGACAGATGTACCTGTAGTGTACTATATTGTAGACAGATGTACCTGTAGTGTCCTATATTGTTGACAGATGTACCTGTAGTGTACTATATTGTAGACAGATGTACCTGTAGTGTACTATATTGTTGACAGATGTACCTGTAGTGTACTATATTGTTGACAGATGTACCTGTGGTGTACTATATTGTTGACAGATGTACCTGTAGTGTCCTATATTGTTGACAGCTGTAACTGTAGTGTACTATATTGTTGACAGCTCTAACTGTAGTGTCCTATATTGTTGACAGCTCTAACTGTAGTGTCCTATATTGTTGACAGCTCTAACTGTAGTGTACTATATTGTTGACAGATGTACCTGTGGTGTACTATATTGTTGACAGATGTACCTGTAGTGTCCTATATTGTTGACAGCTGTAACTGTAGTGTACTATATTGTTGACAGATATACCTGTAGTGTCCTATATTGTTGACAGCTGTAACTGTAGTGTACTATATTGTTTACAGATGTACCTGTAGTGTACTATATTGTTGACAGATGTACCTGTAGTGTCCTATATTGTTGACAGATGCACCTGTAGTGTCCTATATTGTTGACAGCTCTAACTGTAGTGTACTATATTGTTGACAGATGTACCTGTAGTGTACTATATTGTTGACAGATGTACCTGTAGTGTACTATATTGTTGACAGATGTACCTGTAGTGTACTATATTGTTGACAGATGTACCTGTAGTGTACTATATTGTTGACAGCTCTAACTGTAGTGTCCTATATTGTTGACAGATGTACCTGTAGTGTCCTATATTGTTGACAGCTGTAACTGTAGTGTACTATATTGTTGACAGATGTACCTGTAGTGTACTATATTGTAGACAGATGTACCTGTAGTGTACTATATTGTTTACAGCTGTAACTGTAGTGTACTATATTGTTGACAGCTGTACCTGTAATGTACTATATTGTTGACAGCTCTAACTGTAGTGTCCTATATTGTTGACAGATGTACCTGTAGTGTACTATATTGTTGACAGATGTACCTGTAGTGTCCTATATTGTTGACAGCTGTAACTGTAGTGTACTATATTGTTGACAGATGTACCTGTGGTGTACTATATTGTTGACAGATGTACCTGTGGTGTACTATATTGTTGACAGATGTACCTGTAGTGTACTATATTGTTGACAGATGTACCTGTGGTGTACTATATTGTTGACAGATGTACCTGTAGTGTACTATATTGTTGACAGATGTACCTGTGGTGTACTATATTGTTGACAGATGTACCTGTGGTGTACTATATTGTTGACAGATGTACCTGTGGTGTACTATATTGTTGACAGATGTACCTGTAATGTACTATATTGTTGACAGATGTACCTGTAGTGTACTACATTATTGACAGATGTACCTGTAGTGTACTATATTGTTGACAGATGTACCAGCACTGGGGTCTCCTTCATAACTGGTCCTGTGTGTCTCAGTCTGTAGAGCATGGCACTTGCAACACCAAAAGGGGTTGTGGGTTCGATTCCTGCTGGGGCCACCCATACAAGTATATGCTTGAATGTAGACCTATATACAACCATCTGCAGCTCTACCAGTGTACTGAACCGTTTGCTGGAGAAGAATGAACTGATGACCTTCTGACCGATCTGTCTGATGACTCTACTGACCGATCTGTCGGTTGCACCAGTCAGAATCCAGCCAGGGGGTGTTTCCCCCCCAGTCAGAATCCAACCAGGGGGTGTTTCCCCACCAGTCAGAATCCAGCCAGGGGGTGTTTCCCCCCAAGTCAGAATCCAGCCAGGGGGTGTTTCCCCACCGGTCAGAATCCAGCCAGGGGGTGTTTCCCCCCAAGTCAGAATCCAGCCAGGGGGTGTTTCCCCACCAGTCAGAATCCAACCAGGGGGTATTTCCCCACCAGTCAGAATCCAGCCAGGGGGTGTTTCCCACCAGTCAGAATCCAACCAGGGGGTGTTTCCCCACCAGTCAGAATCCAGCCAGGGGGTGTTTCCCCACCAGTCAGAATCCAACCAGGGGGTGTTTCCCCCCCAGTCAGAATCCAACCAGGGGGTGTTTCCCCACTAGTCAGAATCCAACCAGGGGGTGTTTCCCCCCCAGTCAGAATCCAGCCAGGGGGTGTTTCCCACCATTCAGAATCCAGCCAGGGGGTGTTTCCCCACCAGTCAGAATCCAGCCAGGGGGGGTTTCCCCACCAGTCAGAATCCAGCCAGGGGGTGTTTCCCACCAGTCAGAATCCAGCCAGGGGGTGTTTCCCCACCAGTCAGAATCCAGCCAGGGGGTGTTTCCCCACCAGTCAGATTCCAACCAGGGGGTGTTTCTCCACCAGTCAGAATCCAGCCAGGGGGTGTTTCCCACCAGTCAGAATCCATCCAGGGGGTGTTTCCCCACTAGTCAGAATCCAACCAGGGGGTGTTTCCCCACCAGTCAGAATCCAGCCAGGGGGTGTTTCCCCACCAGTCAGAATCCAGCCAGGGGGTGTTTCCCCACCAGTCAGAATCCAACCAGGGGGTGTTTCCCCCCCAGTCAGAATCCAACCAGGGGGTGTTTCCCCACCAGTCAGAATCCAGCCAGGGGGTGTTTCTCCACCAGTCAGAATCCAGCCAGGGGGTGTTTCCCACCAGTCAGAATCCAGCCAGGGGGTGTTTCCCACCAGTCAGAATCCAATCCAGGGGGTGTTTCCCCACCAGTCAGAATCCAACCAGGGGGTGTTTCTCCACCAGTCAGAATCCAGCCAGGGGGTGTTTCCCACCAGTCAGAATCCAACCAGGGGGTGTTTCTCCACCAGTCAGAATCCAGCCAGGGGGTGTTTCCCCACCAGTCAGAATCCAGCCAGGGGGTGTTTCTCCACCAGTCAGAATCCAGCCAGGGGGTGTTTCCCCACCAGTCAGAATCCAGTCATGGAGTGTTTCTAGGCTTGGCAGAGTTAGGCCCCCCAGAGGTTAGGCTCCAGAGCGTGTGTTGGCTGTTGGGGTCCTCCAGGGGCCCAGGCAGGGGGAAGAGGCAGCCCAGAGGAGGGGGAAGCTGGGGATGAGTGATCAGCATGCTCCTCATGGGGGCTCTGGTGCTCCCGGGATTGCAGTTGATTTGTGTGTGTGTGTGTGTGTGTGTGTGTGTGTGTGTGTGTGTGTGTGTGTGTGTGTGTGTGTGTGTGTGTGTGTGTGTGTGTGTGTGTGTGTGTGTGTGTGTGTGTGTGTGTGTGTGTGTGTGTGTGTGTGTGAGGCTGCTGAAGGACGCAGGGATGTGACAGAGAGAAAGACTATGATGAGGAAAGCGCTATGATGTTGTCTGCATTGTGAGGTGTGTGTGATCATTTACGTGGAAGATGCTGTGTTGTTAAAGCACTAGTTCTACGGCTCTGCTCACTGTCCTATCAGCTGGTTAATATCACTGTCCTATCAGCTGGTTAATATGACAGTCCTATCAGCTGGTTAATATGACTGTCCTATCAGCTGGTTAACATGACAGTCCTATCAGCTGGTTAATATGACTGTCCTATCAGCTGGTTAATATGACTGTCCTATCAGCTGGTTAATATCACAGTCCTATCAGCTGGTTAACATGACAGTCCTATCAGCTGGTTAATATGACTGTCCTATCAGCTGGTTAATATCACAGTCCTATCAGCTGGTTAATATGACAGTCCTATCAGCTGGTTAATATGACTGTCCTATCAGCTGGTTAATATCACAGTCCTATCAGCTGGTTAATATCACAGTCCTATCAGCTGGTTAATATCACAGTCCTATCAGCTGGTTAATATCACAGTCCTATCAGCTGGTTAATATCACTGTCCTATCAGCTGGTTAATATGACTGTCCTATCAGCTGGTTAATATCACAGTCCTATCAGCTGGTTAATATGACAGTCCTATCAGCTGGTTAATATGACAGTCCTATCAGCTGGTTAATATCACAGTCCTATCAGCTGGTTAATATCACAGTCCTATCAGCTGGTTAATATCACTGTCCTATCAGCTGGTTAATATCACAGTCCTATCAGCTGGTTAATATCACTGTCCTATCAGCTGGTTAATATCACAGTCATATCAGCTGGTTAATATCACAGTCCTATCAGCTGGTTAATAACCAGATGTGTTTTGACAGTTCTGTCTTTTGGTTGTCAAAGAAAGACTGGGTATAGTCTTATCTGTCAACACAACAGAGAGAGTCATCTCTATTAACACAACAGAGAGAGTCATCTCTATTAACACAACAGAGAGAGTCATCTCTATTAACACACCAGAGAGAGTCATCTCTATTAACACACCAGAGAGAGTCATCTCTATTAACCTTTTATGGCTGCATCCCTTGTTCTCAATTTCCGCCTGAAGACATACCCTAATCGAACTGCCTGTAGCTCAGCCCCAGATGCAGGTAGCTGGGTCCAGGGGCGGGCAGAAGGTCATACACAGGAGGAGGCAGGTAGCTGGGTCCAGGGGCAGGCAGAAGGTCATACACAGGAGGAGGCAGGTAGCTGGGTCCAGGGGCAGGCAGAAGGTCATACACAGGAGGAGGCAGGTAGCTGGGTCCAGGGGCAGGCAGAAGGTCATACACAGGAGGAGGCAAGTAGCTGGGTCCAGGGGCAGGCAGAAGGTCATACACAGGAGGAGGCAGGTAGCTGGGTCCAGGGGCAGGCAGAAGGTCATACACAGGAGGAGGCAGGTAGCTGGGTCCAGGGGCAGGCAGAAGGTCATACACAGGAGGAGGCAAGTAGCTGGGTCCAGGGGCAGGCAGAAGGTCATACACAGGGGGTCCAAAAGGGCTAGTGACATCTTCCGGGTGGAAATAGGAAATAGGCAAAAGGCGTCATTAGTGAGGAACTAGGACTATCATACCCGGGAGGAGTAAATTACAGGAAACCCAGCGCTCCGAATAGAAGTGAGTCCCAAAACAAACAATACCTCACAATTATGGGGTGCAAAGAACTGAACTAAATAGTGTTGATAATGACATGCAGGTGTGTGAACAGGTGATCAGATTTCAGGTGATTGGGATCTGGAAAGTGAGCTGCGATCAGGGGATCTATGTGTTTGAGTGTGTGAGCTGGAAGCAGACGTTACAAATGTACTGTATTATACTGTAAAAAAAAAAAAAAAGCTACTGTAATCAGAATTAATGAATTAAATTAGTTGAGGGGTTAGTATTTCACAGTATTTTACTGTAATTAAAAGGGATTGGTGCAAGCAGGTTGGCTGCTAGGCAAAGTGTTTACACATTACAATACATTCATGAATATTTGGTGTTTTATATCACTTGCACTTCTAGAGGCCGTTTCAAAGGCTTCCAAACTACAGGAAGAACAGACCAAAAGGCAACTCAACCGTTTAAGGTTTAAGAAGAGAAAGACCCACCCACACACACACACACACACCCACCTTTCCTGGGTGGGTGTGTGTGTGTGTGTGTGTGTGTGTGTGTGGGTGGGTGGGTGGGTGGGTGGGTGGGTGGGTGGGTGGGTGGGTGGGTGGGTGGGTAGGTACCAGGTGATGCTGAGTTGATAAACAGAGTCGGTGTGCTGTGAATAGGTAAGAATAACACTGGATGTAATGGAATGGCAACACACACAATTTGTGTCAAATTATAAATTATTTGTAGGGTTATGGTCATTCATTACACCCATCTTCCTCTTCTCCTCCCTTCCCATCCTCCTCCTCCTCCCCTCCCCTCCCCCTCCGCTAACTCCTCCCCTCCTCTTCTCCCTGCCTCCCCTCCCCTCCCCCTCCTATTCTCCTCCCTTCCCATCCTCCTCCTTCTCCTCTCCACTCCCCTCCTCTTCTCCTCCCTTCCCATCCTCCTCCTCCTCCCCTCCCCACCCCCTCCTCTAACTCCTCCCCTCCTCTTCTCCCTGCCTCCCCTCCCCTCCCCCTCCCCTTCTCCTCCCTTCCCATCCTCCTCCTTCTCCTCTCCACTCCCCTCCTCTTCTCCTCCCTTCCCATCCTCCTCCTCCTCCCCTCCCCACCCCCTCCTCTAACTCCTCCCCTCCTCTTCTCCCTGCCTCCCCTCCCCTCCCCCTCCTCTTCTCCTCCCTTCCCATCCTCCTCCTCCTCCTCCCCTCCCCTCCCCCTCCTCTTCTCCTCTCCACTCCCCTCCTCTTCTCCTCTCCTCTCCCCTCCTCTTCTCTGTAACGTTATAATCTTCTTGACTCTCGGAGTGACAGGCCACATGTCCACACTTATCCACTTCCTGCTGACCTCTCAGCTCTTCTCCTGCCCAGACACACACACATACACACACACACACACATTCTGTATGTGTGTGTGTATGGTTGTGTGTGTGTGTGTGTGTGTGTGTGTGTGTGTGTGTGTGTGTGTGTGTGTGTGTGTGTGTGTGTGTGTGTGTGTGTGTGTGTGTGTGTGGTGATGTGTCCTTCCTTGGTCTGTATGGCTATAGTCTTAGACACATCTCTCACTGAGTGGTAATTACTGGCTATAGGAGATTACATTAAATTATTCCCTGAAGGCTTTCTTTACTAAGGGTTTATGAACTGGGGTCAGTGTTCTCTCTCTCTCTCTCTCTCTCTCTCTCTCTCTCTCTCTCTCTCTCTCTCTCTCTCTCTCTCTCTCTCTCTTTCTCTTTCTCTTTCTCTTTCTCTCTCTCTTCTCTCTCTCTCTCTCTCTCTTTCTCTTTCTCTTTCTCTCTCTCTCTTTCTCTTCTCTCTCTCTCTTTCGCTTCTCTCTCTCTCTCTCTCTCACTTCTCTCTCTCTCTCTCTCTTACTTCTCTCTCTCTCTCTCTCTCTCTTTCTCTACTCTCTCTCTCTCTACTCTCTCTCTCTCTCTTTTTCTCTTCTCTCTCTCTCTCTCTCTCTCTCTCTCTCTGTCTCTGTCTCTGTCTCTCTCTCTCTCTTCTCTCTCTGTCTCTGTCTCTGTCTCTCTCTCTCTCTCTCTCTCTCTCTCTCTCTCTCTCTCTCTCTCTCTCTCTCTCTCTCTCTCTCTCTCTCTCTCTCTCTCTCTCTTTCTTTCTTTCTGTCTCTCTCTGTCTCTGTGTCTCTCTCTCTCTCTATCTCTCTCTGTCAATTCAATTCAAGGGGCTTTATTGGCATGGTAAACATATGTTGAAACATATGATGTGCAAATGGTTAAAGTACAAATGGAAAAAAAAAAATTAACACAAATATGGGTTGTATTTACAATGGTGTTTGTTCTTCACTGGTTGCCCTTTTCTTGTGGCAACAGGTCACACATCTTGCTGCTGTGAGGCACACTGTGGTATTTCACCCAATAGATATGGGAGTTTATCAAAATTGGATTTGTTTTCAAATTCTGACTCTCTCTCTCTCTCTCTTTCTCTCAATTCAATTCAATTCAATTCAAGGGGCTTTATTGGCATGGGAAACATGTGTTAACATTGCCAAAGCAAGTGAGGTAGACAATACACAAAAGTGAAACAAACAATACAAATTAACAGTAAACATTACACATACAGAAGTTTCAAAACAATAAAGACATTACAAATGTCATATTATATATATACAGTGTTGTAACAATGTACAAATGGTTAAAGCACACAAGTTAAAATAAATAAGCATAAATATGGGTTGTATTTACAATGGTGTTTGTTCTTCACTGGTTGCCCTTTTCTTGTGGCAACAGGTCACAAATCTTGCTGCTGTGATGGCACACTGTGGAATTTCACCCAGTAGATATGGGAGTTTATCAAAATTGGATTTGTTTTCGAATTCTTTGTGGATCTGTGTAATCTGAGGGAAATATGTGTCTCTAATATGGTCATACATTGGGCAGGAGGTTAGGAAGTGCAGCTCAGTTTCCACCTCATTTTGTGGGCAGTGTGCACATAGCCTGTCTTCTCTTGAGAGCCATGTCTGCCTACGGCGGCCTTTCTCAATAGCAAGGCTATGCTCACTGAGTTTGTACATAGTCAAAGCTTTCCTTAAGTTTGGGTCAGTCACAGTGGTCAGGTATTCTGCCACTGTGTACTCTCTGTTTAGGGCCAAATAGCATTCTAGTTTGCTCTGTTTTTTTGTAAATTCTTTCCAATGTGTCAAGTAATTATCTTTTTGTTTTCTCATGATTTGGTTGGGTCTAATTGTGCTGTTGTCCTGGGGCTCTGTGGGGTGTGTTTGTGTTTGTGAACAGAGCCCTAGGACCAGCTTGCTTAGGGGACTCTTCTCCAGGTTCATCTCTCTGTAGGTGATGGCTTTGTTATGGAAGGTTTGGGAATCGCTTCCTTTTAGGTGGTTGTAGAATTTAACGGCTCTTTTCTGGATTTTGATAATTAGTGGGTATCGGCCTAATTCTGCTCTGCATGCATTATTTGGTGTTCTACGTTGTACACGGAGGATATTTTTGCAGAATTCTGCATGCAGAGTCTCAATTTGGTGTTTGCCCCATTTTGTGAAATCTTGGTTGGTGAGCGGACCCCAGACCTCACAACCATAAAGGGCAATGGGCTCTATGACTGATTCAAGTATTTTTAGCCAGATCCTAATTGGTATGTTGAAATTTATGTTCCTTTTGATGGCATAGAATGCCCTTCTTGCCTTGTCTCTCAGATCGTTCACAGCTTTGTGGAAGTTACCTGTGGTGCTGATGTTTAGGCCGAGGTATGTATAGTTTTTTGTGTGCTCTAGGGCAACGGTGTCTAGATGGAATTTGTGGTCCTGGCGACTGGACCTTTTTTGGAACACCATTATTTTGGTCTTACTGAGATTTACTGTCAGGGCCCAGGTCTGACAGAATCTGTGCAGAAGATCTAGGTGCTGCTGTAGGCCCTCCTTGGTTGGTGACAGAAGCACCAGATCATCAGCAAACAGTAGACATTTGACTTCGGATTCTAGTAGGGTGAGACCGGGTGCTGCAGACTGTTCTAGTGCCCGCGCCAATTCGTTGATATATATGTTGAAGAGGGTGGGGCTTAAGCTGCATCCCTGTCTCACCCCACGACCCTGTGTGAAGAAATGTGTGTGTTTTTTGCCAATTTTAACCGCACACTTGTTGTTTGTGTACATGGATTTTATAATGTCGTATGTTTTACCCCCAACACCACTTTCCATCAATTTGTATAGCAGACCCTCATGCCAAATTGAGTCGAAGGCTTTTTTGAAATCAACAAAGCATCAGAAGACTTTGTCTTTGTTTTGGTTTGTTTGGTTGTCAATTAGGGTGTGTAGGGTGAATACATGGTCTGTTGTACGGTAATTTGGTAAAAAGCCAATTTGACATTTGCTCAGTACATTGTGTTCATTGAGGAAATGTACGAGTCTGCTGTTAATGATAATGCAGAGTATTTTACCAAGGTTACTGTTGACGCATATTCCACGGTAGTTATTGGGGTCAAATTTGTCTCCACTTTTGTGGATTGGGGTGATCAGTCCTTGGTTCCAAATATTGGGGAAGATGCCAGAGCTAAGGACGATGTTAAAGAGTTTTAGTATAGCCAATTGGAATTTGTTGTCTGTATATTTGATCATTTCATTAAGGATACCATCAACACCACAGGCCTTTTTGGGTTGGAGGGTTTTTATTTTGTCCTGTAACTCATTCAAGGTAATTGGAGAATCCAGTGGGTTCTGGTAGTCTTTAATAGTTGATTCTAGGATTTGTATTTGATCATGTATATGTTTTTGCTCTTTATTCTTTGTTATAGAGCCAAAAAGATTGGAGAAGTGGTTTACCCATACATCTCCATTTTGGATAGATAATTCTTCGTGTTGTTGTTTGTTTAGTGTTTTCCAATTTTCCCAGAATTGGTTAGAGTCTATGGATTCTTCAATTACATTGAGCTGATTTCTGACATGCTGTTCCTTCTTTTTCCGTAGTGTATTTCTGTATTGTTTTAGTGATTCACCATAGTGAAGGCGTAGACTCAGGTTTTCCGGGTCTCTATGTTTTTGGTTGGACAGGTTTCTCAATTTATTTCTTAGATTTTTGCATTCTTCATCAAACCATTTGTCATTGTTGTTCATTTTCTTCGGTTTTCTATTTGAGATTTTTAGATTTGATAGGGAAGCTGAGAGGTCAAATATACTGTTAAGATTTTCTACTGCCAAGTTTACACCTTCACTATTGCAGTGGAACGTTTTACCCAGGAAGTTGTCTAAAAGGGGTTGGATTTGCTGTTGCCTAATTGTTTTTTGGTAGGTTTCCAAACTGCATTCCTTCCATCTATAGCATTTCTTAATGTTACTCAGTTCCTTTGGCTTTGATGCCTCATGATTGAGTATTGCTCTGTTCAAGTAGACTGTAATTTTGCTGTGATCTGATAGGGGTGTCAGTGGGCTGACTGTGAACGCTCTGAGAGACTCTGGGTTGAGGTCAGTGATAAAGTAGTCTACAGTGCTACTGCCAAGAGATGAGCTATAGGTGTACCTACCATAGGAGTCCCCTCGAAGCCTACCATTGACTATGTACAGACCCAGCGGGTGATAGAGCTGCAGGAGTTGTGACCCGTTGTTGTTGTTTATGTTGTCATAGTTGTGTCTAGGGTGGCATATGGGGGAGGGAATGCTGTCACCTGCAGGCAGGTGTTTGTCCCTCTGTGTGCTGAGGGTGTCAGGTTCGTGTCCAGTTCTGGCATTTAGGTCGCCACAGACTAATACATGTCCCTGGAAATGATTGATTTCCCCCTCCAGGATGGAGAAGCTGTCTTCATTAAAGTATGGGGATTCTAGTGGGGGGATATAGGTAGCACACAGGAGGACATTTTTATCTGTTAAGATAATTTCCTTTTGAATTTCTAGCCAAATGTAAAATGTTCCTGTTTTGATTAATTTAATGGAGTGAGTTAGGTCTGCTCTATACCAAATTAGCATTCCCCCTGAGTCCCTTCCCTGTTTCACACCTGGTAGTTTGGTGGATGGGACTACCAGCTCTCTGTAACCTAGAGGGCAACCAGTGGGTCCGTCTCCTCTATACCATGTTTCTTGCAGGATGACAATGTCTGCATTACCGATTTCTTTGGTGAAGTCCGGGTTCCTGCTCTTTAGGCCAAAGGCAGATGACCTCAGGCCTTGGATATTCCAGGATGATATAGTGAAGGCTTTTTGTTCCATAAAGTGTCCAATGTTGTTGGTCGTGGTTTGGCCTCAGGCCAGTAAGTGTGAGCAGAGCCTGCTGAGCATCTGGTACATGCCGTTGGCTTGGGCGAGTGTAAGAGTGGGGGTTGGGCCTGTTTGCCCGCTCACTACCTGGGCGTATGTGTGACTTCCATGTTGATGCCCTCTTTGCGGGGGTGGGGTGCATGGGGTGGGCAGGAGTGGCATAGGTCTGATCTGAGGGGGCCTAAATTGGGTGTGGGCATGGTTGATGTGGGGGGGTGTTGATTGGTTGGGGTGGGAGTGTGGATGTGTCTGGGGGTGCTGTGGTCTGGATGTAAGTCCTCTTGGCGTGGGTCCTCTATGTGTAGGTCCAGGGGGGGGTCCTGAAGGTCTTGGAGGGTGTCTCGCTGGTCTGGGTGGGGTGTCTATTGATCTGTTGCTCCTGTGTGAAGTGTTGGGGCTGCGTTTGAGAGCGATGTCCTTTAGAGTCCGGGCAAAGGTGGGCACTGCTGCCTTGTAGAGGTGGACCTGGTCATAGAGGCTGTTCAGGTCCAGGGTGGAGTGGTGGGCCAGAAAGACATTTGGTTTTGAGGCACAGTCACGGGAAATGCTTGCGTTTACCCGCTGTATTGTAGCAGGGTGGAAGTCTTTTCGTGGTAGCAGGGTGGAGATAACCACTTGTGCGTTGGGGAAAGTAGAAGAAGCTTTTTCAATCACTCCCTTCAGTGCTGTGGCCACCCTTTCCTGCTGTGCTCTCAGGTCGTTTGTGTATTATTATGTGGCTGGGTGAGCCTAGTTTGTCCTCAGACAGAAGGTCTAGGGCGCGCTGGGTGTTTGGACACCAGAGTTTAGACACACTGTGTTTGGGAAAAAGTTTTTTTTCTTCTATATATTTCCCATTTGAGTCCATAAGGAGGACAATCTGTGTCTTGTGTTTGTCCTCAGTGGGTGTGGGGGGGTTGTCAGGAGGGCTATCAGGGTGGCTGACAGGGGGGGGGTGCTCAGAGGGAGTGAGAGCTGCTGGGCTTGGGGTTTTTCTTTTGTCTGTTCTGCTGTGATGTCGACTCTATGGTCAGGGTCTGGTGTGGACTGTTCTGCTGTGGTGTTGAGACTTTTGTCGGGTGCTGAGGTGGGCTGTTCTGCTGGCGTCTCTGTGGGGATGGCCACCTCCCTAGTGGGTCTCTCTCTCTCTAAACAAGAACATAGCCTGTCTTCGCTTGAGAGCCAGGTCTGCCTATGGCGGCCTTTCTCAATAGCACGTCTATGCTCACTGAGTCTGTACTTAGTCAAAGCTTTCCTTAATTGTGGCTCTGTCACAGTGGTCAGGTATTCTGCCACTGTGTATTCTCTGTTTAGGGCCAAATAGCATTCTAGTTTGCTCTGTTTTTTTGTAAATTCTTTCTAATGTGTCAAGTAATTATCTTTTTGTTTTCTCCTGATTTGGCCCAGGTCTGTCAGGGCCCAGGTCTGTCAGGGCCCAGGTCTGTCAGGGCCCAGGTCTGTCAGGGCCCAGGTCTGTCAGGGCCCAGGCTTGTTAGAATCTGTGCAGAAGATCTTGGTGTTGCTGTAGGCCCTCCTTGGTTGGTGACAGAAGCACCAGATCATCAGCAAACAGTAGACATTTGACTTTAGATTCTAGTAGGGTGAGGCCGGGTGCTGCAGACTGTTCTAGTGCCCTTGTCTATTCGTTGATATTTATGTTGAAGAGGGTGGGGCTTAAGCTGCATCCCTGTCTCACCCCATGGCCCTGTGGGAAGAAATGTGTATTTTTTTGCCAATTTTAACCGCACACTTGTTGTTTGTGTACATGGATTTATGTCGTAATTTTATAATGTCCGCAACACCACTTTCCATCAATTTGTATAGCAGACCCTCATGCCAAATTGAGTCAAAGGCTTTTTTGAAATCAACAAAGCATGAGAAGACTTTTCCTTTGTTTTGGTTTGTTTGTTTGTCAATTAGGGTGTGCAGGGTGAATACGTGGTCTGTCATACGGTAATTTGGTAAAAAGCCAATTTGACATTTGCTCAGTACATTGTTTTCACAGAGGAAATGTAGGAGTCTGCTGTTAATGATAATGCAGAGGATTTTCCCAAGGTTGTTGTTGATGCATATTCCACGGTAGTTATTGGGGTCAAATTTGTCTCCACTTTTGTGGATTGGGGTGATCAGTCCTTGGTTCCAAATATTGGGGAAGATGCCAGAGCTGAGGATGATGTTAAAGAGTTTTAGTATAGCCAGTTGGAATTTGTTGTCTGTATATTTGATCATTTCATTTAGGATACCATCAACACCACAGGCCTTTTTTGGTTGGAGGGTTTTTATTTTGTCCTGTAGCTCATTCAAAGTAATTGGAGAATCCAATTAGTTGATTCTAAGATTTGTAATTGATCATGAATAGGTTTTTGCTGTTTGTTCTTTGTTAAAGAGCCAAAAATATTGGAGAAGTGGTTTATACATACATCTCCATTTTGGATAGATAATTCTTCGTGTTGTTGTTTGTTTAGTGTTTTCCAATTTTCCCAGAAGTGGTTAGAGTCTATGGATTCTTCAATTACATTGAGCTAATTTCTGACGTGCTGTTCCTTCATTTTCTGTAGTGTATTTCTTTATTGTTTTAGTGATTCACCATAGTGAAGGAGTAGGCTCAGGTTATCTGGGTCTCTATGTTTTTGGTTGGACAGGTTTCTCAATTTCTTTCTTAGGTTATTTAAAAAAAATCAATTAACCTTTATTTAACTAGGCAAGTCAGTTAAGAACAAATTCTTATTTACAATGACGACCTAGGAACAGTGGGTTAACTGCCTTGTTCAGGGGCAGAATGACAGATGTATTCCTTGTCAGTTAGGGGGTTCGATCTAGCAACCTTTGCATTCCTCATCAAACCATTTGTCATTGTTGTTCATTTTCTTTGGTTTTCTATTTGACATTTTCAGATTTGATAGGGAAGCTGAGAGGTCAAATATACTTTTAAGATTTTCTACTGCCAAGTTTACACCTTCCCTATTACAGTGGAACGTTTTGTCCAGGAAGTTGTCTAAAAGGGATTGAATTTGTTGCCTATTTGTTTTTTGGCAGATTTCCACACTACTTTCCTTCCATCCATAGCATTTCTTACTCAGTTCCTTTGGCTTTGATGCCTCATGATTGAGTATTGCTCTGTTCAAGTAGACTGTGATTTTGCTGTGATCTGATAGGGGAGTCAGTGGACTGACTGTGAACGCTCTGAGAGACTCTGGGTTGAGGTCAGTGATAAAGTAGTCTACAGTACTACTGCCAAGAGGTGAGCTATAGGTGTACCTACCAAAGGAGTCCCCTTAAAGCCTACCATTGACTATGTACATACCCAGCTTGCGACAGAGCTGCAGGAGTTGTGACCCGTTTTTGTTGGTTATGTTGTCATAGTTGTGCCTAGGGGGGCATATGGGGGATAGAATGCTGTCACCTCCAGGCAGGTGTTTGTCCCCCTGTGTGCTGAGGGTGTCATGTTCTTGTCCAGTTCTGGCATTTAGGTCGCCACAGACTAGTACATGTCCTTGGGCCTGGAAATGGTTGATTTCCCCCTCCAGGATGGAGAACCCTAACCCCTAGACTAGCTAACATCACCTAGCCACGATTTCTGGCTATATAAAACCACGATTTCTGGCTATAAATATGCACATTTTCGAACAAAACATAAATGTATTGTATAACATGATGTCATAAGACTGTCATCTGATGAAGTTGTTCAAAGGTTAGTGATTCATTTTATCTCTATTTGTGGGTTTTGTGAAAGCTATCTTTGCGGTGAAAAAATGGCACAGCCACGATTTCTGGGGATTCTAGTGGGGGGATGTAGGTAGCACACAGGAGGACATTTTTCTGTGTTGAGGTCATTTCCTTTTGAATTTCTAGCCAGATGTAAAATGTTCTTGTTTTGATTAATTTAATGGAGCGAGTTAGGTCTGCTCGATACCAAATTAGCATACCCCCTGAGTCCCTTCCCTGTTTAGCTTATCCCCTGAGTCCCTTCCCTGTTTCAGACCTGGTAGTGTGGTGGATGGGACTACCAGCTCTCTGTAACCTAGAGGGAAACCAGTGGGTCCGTCTCCTCTATACCACCCACCTGGTAGTGTGGTGGATGGGACTACTAGCTCTCTGTCACCTAGAGGGCAACCAGTGGGTCCGTCTCCTCTATACCACCCACCTGGTAGTGTGGTGGATGGGACTACCAGCTCTCTGTAACCTAGAGGACAACCAGTGGGTCCGTCTCCTCTATACCACCCACCTGGTAGTTTGGTGGATGGGACTACCAGCTCTCTGTAACCTAGAGGGAAACCAGTGGGTCCGTCTCCTCTATACCACCCACCTGGTAGTGTGGTGGATGGGACTACCAGCTCTCTGTAACCTAGAGGGAAACCAGTGGGTCCGTCTCCTCTATACCACCCACCTGGTAGTGTGGTGGATGGGACTACCAGCTCTCTGTAACCTAGAGGACAACCAGTGGGTCCGTCTCCTCTATACCATGTTTCTTGTAGGATGGCAATGTCTGTATTTCTGATTTCTTTAATGAAGTCCATGTTCCTGCTCTCTGGGCCAAAGGCAGATGACCTCAGGCCTTGGATCTTCCAAGATGAGATAGTGAAGGCTTTGTGTTCCATAAAGCGTCCAATGTTGTTGGTCGTGGTTTGGCCTCATGCCAGTAAGTGTGAGCAGAGCCTGCTGAGCATCTGGGACATTCCATTGGCTTGGGCTAGTGTAAGAGTGGGGGTTGGGCCTGTTTGCACGCTCACGGCCTCTATCTCACTTTCTCTCTCTGCCCCTCTCCATCTATCTCTGTGCCCCCTCTCCCCTTCTATCTCACTCTGCCCCCCCCTCTCTCTCTCTGCCCCCTCTATCTCTCTCTGCACCCTCTCCCCCTCTATCTCTCTCTCTGCCCCCTCTCCCCCTCTATATCTCTCTCTGCCCCCCTCTCCCTCTCTCTCTCTCTCTCTGCACCCTCTCCCCCTCTATCTCTCTCTCTGCCCCCTCTCCCCCTCTATATCTCTCTCTCTGCCCCCTCTCCCCCTCTATCTCTCTCTCTCTGCCCCCCTCTCCCTCTCTATCTCTCTCTGCCCCCCTCTTCCCCTCTATCTCTCTCTCTCTTCCCCCCTCTTCCCCTCTATCTCTCTCTCTCTTCCCCCCTCTTCCCCTCTATCTCTCTCTCTGCACCCTCTCCCCCTCTATCTCTCTCTCTGCCCCCTCTCCCCCTCTATATCTCTCTCTCTGCCCCCTCTCCCCCTCTATCTCTCTCTCTCTGCCCCCCTCTCCCTCTCTATCTCTCTCTTCCCCCCTCTTCCCCTCTATCTCTCTCTCTGCACCCTCTCCCCCTCTATCTCTCTCTCTGCCCCCTCTCCCCCTCTATATCTCTCTCTCTGCCCCCTCTCCCCCTCTATCTCTCTCTCTCTGCCCCCCTCTCCCTCTCTATCTCTCTCTTCCCCCCTCTTCCCCTCTATCTCTCTCTCTCTGCCCCCCTCTCCCTCTCTATCTCTCTCTTCCCCCCTCTTCCCCTCTATCTCTCTCTCTCTGCCCCCCTCTTCCCCTCTATCTCTCTCTCTGCCCCCCTCTCCCCCTCTATCTCTCTCTCTGCCCCCCTCTCCCCCTCTATCTCTCTCTCTGCCCCCCTCTCCCCCTCGATCTCTCTCTCTGCCCCCCTCGTCCCCTCTATCTCTCTCTCTGCCCCCTCTTCCCCTCTATCTCTCTCTCTCTGCCCCCCTCTCCCCCTCTATCTCTCTCTCTCTGCCCCCCTCTCCCCCTCTATCTCTCTCTCTCTGCCCCCCTCGTCCCCTCTATCTCTCTCTCTGCCCCCCTCTCCCTCTCTATCTCTCTCTCTCTGCCCCCCTCTCCCCCTCTATATCTCTCTCTCTGCCCCCCTCGTCCCCTCTATCTCTCTCTCTCTGCCCCCCTCTTCCCCTCTATCTCTCTCTCTGCCCCCCTCTCCCCCTCTATCTCTCTCTCTGCCCCCCTCTCCCCCTCTATCTCTCTCTCTGCCCCCCTCTCCCCATCTATCTCTCTCTATACCCCCCTCTATCTCTCTCTCTCTCTGCCCCCCTCGTCCCCTCTATCTCTCTCTCTGCCCCCCTCTCCCCCTCTATCTCTCTCTCTCTGCCCCCCTCTCCCCCTCTATATCTCTCTCTCTGCCCCCCTCGTCCCCTCTATCTCTCTCTCTCTGCCCCCCTCTCCCCCTCTATATCTCTCTCTCTGCCCCCCTCGTCCCCTCTATCTCTCTCTCTCTGCCCCCCTCGTCCCCTCTATCTCTCTCTCTGCCCCCCTCTTCCCCTCTATCTCTCTCGCTCTGCCCCCCTCTCCCCCTCTATCTCTCTCGCTCTGCCCCCCTCTCCCCCTCTATATCTCTCTCTCTGCCCCCCTCGTCCCCTCTATCTCTCTCTCTCTGCCCCCCTCTCCCCCTCTATATCTCTCTCTCTGCCCCCCTCGTCCCCTCTATCTCTCTCTCTCTGCCCCCCTCGTCCCCTCTATCTCTCTCTCTGCCCCCCTCTTCCCCTCTATCTCTCTCGCTCTGCCCCCCTCTCCCCCTCTATCTCTCTCTCTCTGCCCCCCTCTCCCCCTCTATCTCTCTTCCTCTGCTCCCGCAGAGCGAGGGAGAGTATCCCTTAGGAGACCGGTTTATTTCAGAGGCATCAGCTCCCTCCCAGCCTCCCACCCTGTGGAATCAGCCTCCAGGGCAGAGATGAACACATCTCCAGATGGGGGGGGTTTGTGTGTTTTTCCAGGCTGCTGCTCCTCTATGACTTGATGTTTGATCGGCGATACACTTATTAATACAGTAACACTGATACCCCTATTAACACTGTAATAATACAGTAACACTGATACCCCTAACACAGTAACACTGTAACACTGATACCCCTATTAACACCGTATTAATACAGTAACACTGATACCCCTATTAACACAGTAACACTGTAACACTGATACCCCTATTAACACTGTAATAATACAGTAACACTGAGAACCCTATTAACACTGTAATAATACAGTAACACTGATACCCCTATTAACACTGTAATAATACAGTAACACTGATACCCCTATTAACACAGTAACACTGTAACACTGATACCCCTATTAACACTGTATTAATACAGTAACACTGATACCCCTATTAACACAGTAACACTGTAACACTGATACCCCTATTAACACAGTAACACTGTAACACTGATACCCCTATTAACACAGTAACACTGTAACACTGATACCCCTATTAACACTGTATTAATACAGTAACACTGATACCCCTATTAACACAGTAACACTGTAACACTGATACCCCTATTAACACTGTATTAATACAGTAACACTGATACCCCTATTAACACTGTATTAATACAGTAACACTGATACCCCTATTAACACAGTAACACTGTAACACTGATACCCCTATTAACACTGTAACACTGTAACACTGATACCCCTATTAACACTGTATTAATACAGTAACACTGATACCCCTATTAACACTGTATTAACACAGTAACACTGATACCCCTATTAACACTGTAACACTGTAACACTGATACCCCTATTAACACTGTATTAATACTGTAACACTGATACCCCTATTAACACTGTATTAACACTGTAACACTGATACCCCTATTAACACTGTAACACCTATTAACACTGTATTAATACTGTAACACTGTAACACCTATTAACACTGTATTAATACAGTAACACTGATACACCTATTAACACTGTAATAATACAGTAACACTGATACCCCTAACACAGTAACACTGTAACACTGATACCCCTATTAACACTATTAATACAGTAACACTGATACCCCTATTAACACTGTATTAACACTGTAACACTGATACCCCTATTAACACTGTATTAACACTGTAACACTGATACCCCTATTAACACTGTAACACTGTAACACTGATACCCCTATTAACACTATTAATACAGTAACACTGATACCCCTATTAACACTGTACTAACACTGTAACACTGATACCCCTATTAACACTGTAACACTGTAACACTGATACCCCTATTAACACTGTATTAACACTGTAACACTGATACCCCTATTAACACTGTATTAACACTGTAACACTGATACCCCTATTAACACTGTAACACTGTAACACCTATTAACACTGTATTAATACTGTAACACTGTAACACCTATTAACACTGTATTAATACAGTAACACTGTAACACCTATTAACACTGTATTAACACAGTAACACTGTAACACCTATTAACACTGTAACACTGTAACACTGTAACACTTACTAACACTGTAACACTGTAACACCTATTAACAATGTAACACTGTAATAATACAGTAACACTGTAACACCTATTAACACTGTATTAATACTGTAACACTGTACCACCTATTAACACTGTACCACCTATTAACACTGTAACACTGTAACACTGTAACACTGTAACACTTATTAACACTGTAACACTGTAACACCTATTAACACTGTAACACCTATTAACACTGTAACACTGTAACACCTATTAACACTGTAACACCTATTAACACTGTAACACTGTAACACCTATTAACACTGTAACACTATATTAACACTGTAACACTGTAACACCTATTAACACTGTATTAATACTGTAACACTGTAACACCCATTAACACTGTAACACCTATTAACACTGTAACACTGTAACACTGTAACACCTATTAACACTGTAACACTGTAACACCTATTAACACTGTAACACTATATTAATACTGTAACACTGTAACACCTATTAACACTGTATTAACGTGTTAACACTATAACACCTATTAACACTGTATTACCACTGTAACACTGTATTAACACTTTAAAACTGTATTAACACTGTAACACCTATTAACACTGTATTAACACTGTAACACTATAACACCTATTAACACTGTAACACTTATTATCACTGTAACACCTATTAACACTGTAACACTGTAACACCTATTAACACTGTAACACTATATTAACACTGTAACACTGTAACACCTATTAACACTGTATTAACGTGTTAACACTATA